>NC_081446.1:14857606-14920606 GCF_007210705.1 Tigriopus californicus
GATCGACTTATTTCAGTTCGACTTTCCAAATCATTGTCGATATAACAAACCATGAAACAACTCCCATTTTTCATGATTTTTTTTGTTTAAGATTAACTTTGTTCGTTCTTTGTTCAAGGTAGTTTTACCAGGACAATCGTCCTTAAAAGAATGTGCCATGCGATTGTCTTTTAAACCATGTTTCTTATCCTGGGTGTATGTTATCAAAACTCCATTGGAACCACCAAGACTCCTGAACCGTACTTTACACAATCTGCCTGAAATGGTCGTCGTACCATGATACAACGATGAATTGGCATTCCTTTACGCCAAACGCTTAAAGAGACGATGTGTTCTGACCATTCCTTGTCACTTGAGAAACCCTTCCGAGATTTAATCTATCGGAACCAGGAAAAGTCCAAGTTCAGGCAAGTCCCCCTACCTATGTGTTATGACTTATAATTCTATAGTTGTCTGGTGGTGTGAACAAGGCAAAGTTGGTCTAACGTTGATCGACAGATTCTTAGTGTGGAACCATCTTGATCTTGTTCAAGTGTAAAATTTTGCTAGCTTTCAAGGGAAGATGATTTAACAAAAAATACACTCGAAACAAAGAGCTGTTAATAAAAATCTTTGTCTTTCGCAAACAAGAATACATTTGTCCATCCATACAAAGTCCTACACACAAGGAACACGTTGACTAACAAAGAGTCAAAGACACCTATAAAACCTACGAGATTCTTATCCAACGTCATCTCCGACACAATCTGAACCTCTCACGTAATCTTCCACATTGCCGAAGACGACCAAGACGAGTTGAGGTTGTAAAATCCAGGTTTGTTTTCAAAAAATTGCCAACTGCGTCTTTTCTCTATAAATTCATCATCGGTATGTGATCGAAACTCGGGGTTTTCGTGGCCTTGAGATTTCAAGCGAGCTTTCAAAACATTTCCAGAGAGCATCCATCCATTCATCCATCATTCACCCTCGTCATAAACACTGGGTAGGTATTCTTCCATGCCATTACCAACATTCCGATCCAAAGTACCGAGTACAATACCAGTATAATAGGCCTGCATGGACTCAAACCCAGTGGATGGTTTGTTGTGGTTGGGGGCAAAGTTAATTGGACTCTACATACATAAATTCAACCACGTGGAAAAGTCGTCCAAGCAAAACTGGAGAACCTGGATTTCGACGATGCGACCACTCCAATCAGTGCGTGTCCATGGCTTATTTTCGCTTCTGTCATGGTCGTCATGATTTAGCACTTGCTATATCTGAGATCTAACGAAACGTGAAAAAAACAGCCAGGAAAATGTCCTATTCTGGTAACATACCGTGGAAAATACTTTTTACCCATGGATATACGCTAACTTTCGAAGGAATCATAGTGTCAGCCAAGTGTGATACGAAAATTGGCGTTGATACTTGAATCATGCTCTTTAATAGTAAATCAAGTCGCCGCAGATGTTGACGAAAGAATTTCAGATTACTTAATTATTTAACGTTCACAAGTCGATCACGCAGCCCTCACAACTGAAGCGACACGCTACGGTCGGTAGCTGATTCCTAGCACTGCTCGAAATGACTACAAAATGAATCCAACTTTCAAATTGTGTATTGATAGTTTAGGGTATCGCCAATTTTGGGATGATGAACGAGCCCTAAAAGCCATAACTCTCTCTCTCTCTCTCGCCGTTTTCGAGCATGGCATTTCATTTCTACCGTCAATGACCAAGACTGCCCTCGACAGTCATATATTTCCAATAGATTTCGAGGCGAGCCAAAAGGTGCCAGAACCATTCGGGTACAATGGGAGCATACCCATCCAAAAGGGATAAGACGACGACAGGAATAGGAGGGAACGGTAACAACAACAACAACAACAACGGGGCTGCACCACCACCATCATCTCTACTCTAAGTGCTTTGAGGGGGGTAAGTTGGGACTATTGTAGTTAGTGGGTCCAAAGGGGAATTGACACCCATATCTACTACCATTATTTTTGGGTCGCTTGTCCGATTCAGATCTTGAGGGGTCTAGAAGGGGAGGGAAAATAGCTCGTAGCTCGAGATATTGTTTGTTTTCTCTTATGCCCCTGCCAAGCCTATGATGGAATCTCGAGCCCCATCATCATCATCATCATCATCATCATCACCGTCATCATCAACTCCAGAAGTAGTCAAAGCTGTTGATAAATTCTGCATGGCTCTCTGAGCTACTCGTACACTTTGTTGTAGATGAGGCGTGTGCGAAAGGTATTACTATTGATGCAGATGCCTTATTTGCTCACTCTTAGCTTGTCCCATATGGACGTGTTATTGTTCCACGTCTTTGAAGAAGCTTAGACGCTACAGCTTTCAAAAAAAACAATTCTAGACGAGAAAATGGGCCACTTTTGAGATGAGCCATTCTGGTAGAACGTCGCAATTCCATTTGTGTCTGTTGTCTGTTTGCATCAACCTTGCAAAGAACGTTTGTTACCTAACTTTGCGGCTTCAGAAATGGGCAATACAGGTTCAGTTTTTTCTGAATTGGTAGTATCTTTACCTGACGTTACAATGCAATTTCATCTTATCAACAAAAGGGCGACTTTTTTGTTCTATTCAGATACCGTAAATAATCATACGCATAGAGTCCGACATCCAAACATGTCCAAAAAAGGGGATGCATTTAAAATTTTACTGTTTTATTACCAACAGGGTATGATGATAATAAAGTGACAAAGAGACATTTCGAATGGTAGTAGAATCATCGAACAGAATGAATTTTCCATTGCTTGGTATGATATTCATCAGGAACTGGGATGAGCGGCCTAGACAAAAACAAGAACAAGTTCATCCGTAAGTAGAAAACCATGAGGTTTTGATGGTCTGGGCATGAGGTTCCTTTGAATTCGACTTACAACGATTGAAATGAGAGGGTCATTAAGAGGGTTGAGCTGAATTATGGTCTAACCATGAACATCTATATATGGAGTAATCTTGGGCGGGAAACACTTTTAGTGTCATTTTAAAAGGGGACAAGATGGAAAACACGGTAGGAAAAGAGATGCAGTATTGGAGGTCCTAGACGCAGCTTTCCCGGTCATCAGGTTTGAGTAAGGCGGCTTTGGTGGCGAGCTTGTTCGATTTTGTCGAGCTTGTAGTGCCCACAATTGAAGGTGATAACATGGACACGTTCCTCTGAAGACTCCCAGTGTGAAATGTGTCCATGGAGTGTTCCACAATATTCAGCAACGGCGAGTTCCGTCCACGATTGCCACTAATCGAATTCACGGTCGAGAACTCGTTGGTTCCATTTGGCATTCGGCGAGGAAGCGTGGAATAGGGCGATGCCATGAGGGTGGGATTGTGGTAGCTAAAGTAGCTGGGGGAACCAACACGCCCACCATGGAGCACGCCACTCGTTTCGTGAGACAAGTGACCCGGCGCAAAGTTGTGGCTCGCCTGAGTGGCGTTATTCAAGGGAACACGAAGGGCCGAATGGGCAGGAAGGGTATACATGTTGCGTTCGTTGGGTCCCGTTAGGCCAAAACCGCCCGTGGAATCTCGTTCCGAGAACCCTGATGAATCTGATGTACCTGCAGGACTATACAAGTTGGAAGACCTTAAGAGGTTGTCTTGCTTCTGAAAAGTGAAGAAGTGTGAAGAGTTATTTCTTACGTTATTTGTCTTTTGGCGCAAGTTCCAGCCATCCAAGGCTCACTCAACCTTTCTTTAATGGGAAATGAGAGAGACGAGTTCTTCGTCGCGGAAAGGCGAATGCTTCCACATAATGGAGGCTTCTTTTCATTTTTGAAACGATAGGGTGTATGGAAGGAAAAGAAGAAGAAGGAGGATGTGATGTGGGAGCACTTTGCCGTCTTAATTCACGAGATGGGGTCCTCCAAATGGATCTGATATGTGAGTCTCACTAATACAATACCGTGACACGTTCCCTTGGCTGAAGTTTGATAGACAGATCGCTCCATCTTTCATACACCAAAGATGTTCTGTGTGCTTCAACCCACCCCTCAAATCGAGTAAAGGTCTCACTTCCCAGGGCGTCAATTACAAATTAACAATTAGTTTACAAAAGTTGGGGCGAAGGTGAACAGATGGCCACCGGCATTGTTAATATAATTTCGTAACTTGAGCCCATAAAATCGTACCAATTCAGGTGACCAACTATGGTTCCCACCTGGTGCTATCTGTAAAAAGTTCAAGTAAGGGTGGAACAAAAAAGGGAGAGACTCTGAGATGGAGAGGTCCATTATCATGGAAGAAATAACAATTTTTGCCGTGAATTCCATTGATTCCCCAAAAAGACCAGATGAGGCGTGGAACTTCAAAGAGCTAGAGAGAGAGAACGACTCCCAAGAGCTCTCACGAGTAGGGAATGTTGTTCATGGAGGAACTACTTGTCAAGATGTGGGGGAAGCTATTGAGTTCAAGAATGAGTGCGGAACACGCAGCGGAATTGGGCAACCCAAATAGAACCATTCATCAGCAACAAGTTTGCTCAAGGAAACTTACCTGATTCTGGAAACTATTGACGTTCTTCGTGCCATTGGAGTAATTGTAAAGTTTCGTCATGGGATCTCCACCCATAAGCTTTATGGAGGGGTCAGGGTTGCCATTGGCGTTGTTGTACGGGTGTAGTCTGTTGTTGAGCATGGTCTCATCCGAAAAACTCCCTTGACCATCGATGGTTGAAGGTGGAGGACTCACTGGGCCTAAAAATAAAACCGACTCGTCCTTAGTTCTTGCCTGATCATCAAAAACAAGATCGCAAAAGAAAGAGCAAAAAGCAGGCCAAAAAAACGAGGTTAGACGCCGTTCCAAAGAGTCGATGCCCTTCGAAAAAAAAATGTTTGAAAAGTCAACCATTCCATATTGGCAGCGATGATGTCTTCACATGGATTGCTCGTCAATTCTCAAGAAAAAAGGGAAGGGCCCTTTCCAGCCATGCAAATCTCCCGGGTTTTCGTGTGCCAATTTAAAAAAAAGGGATTGTTCTTTTCTTTGGGAGATGTGGTGATGATTTTCACATCCTCTTGATCTTGACATGGTGAGCACTCAAGTGCGGAAACATTCGTTCTCAAGAGCATCAACTTGGATATAAAGCCTGCACCTCAATTTCACAAACCTCAGTGTCGCCAGATTGGAAGCTTATTTCAATCCGATCTGGGTAAAATATTTTCAGTACTTTATTTTCCCGCTAGCATGCATTGCTATGGGGAGTGCATTTTAGCAACACTGTTCCATGTTCCGTGGGGAAAGACGGAAAGATGGCATCTCACTTCGGGAAAGAGATGCATTTCTGAGTCAGAGTCAGGACTGTGACAGAGAAAAGGCAGAGGACATTGAGGGAAGTTATTCCTCCGCATCAAATGCAGTTGAAGAACTTGATGCTCATATTCCTTCTCGTCCTCCTCCTCCATGCGGCACATGAAAATAAGTTTGGCTTTTTAATGTCCCATGAGGCGCTATTCGATTAGAATTAGAGCAGTCTGTTGTGCATTCTGGGGTATGGTTATCTTTCAGTGAAATAAAATACTCCCAAGTAGAGACAGAGTACAACTTCTGAGGGCTTCAAGAAGAAGAAGAAGAAGAAGAAGACGAGGGGGAAGACAGAGAGCCGCCAAAAAAAGGACAGCAAATTTTGAGGATAAGATTAGGAGGGAACAAAGTTTCGCCTTTCTGATATTGTGTGCGTTCTAACTCAATAGAAGAAGATACTCTAAGCCACTTTTGTTGGAAATATGGTTTTCTTTTCAAAATTGTAAGCCAGGAATGCCGAAATGAGAACAAGCACTCAAGTTTCAATAGTCTTCAAAATTGAATTGGTCTTTTCTGCGCCGTTGACCAATATGGAACTCAGTGTTTCCCAATGACCGATTCATTCCATGAAAACCTGAGCAAAGGCCTTCTAAAATCCATTATGGCATCCCTATTTTTGCATAGAGGCTTTGGTCTCAAAGGAAAAGGCTTGTGATAGAAAAACTTTTCTCCACCTCAAGTTCTTGTGCCCGGTCCTTACGGGAAAAAATGAGAGATAATTCTTCTTCTACATCTTCCTCCTCAACCCCATGTAATATTCTCCAACTCCAAAGGCCTTGATGAACTTCAAAGGCCTGGAAATAAGCCTTAGAAGAAGTTCAAAAGGCTTCCAACCACTTTATATCGAGGACATTGATAGAATGTCCTTGAACATTTAGACGTTCTCAATTCTTTATCTTGGTGTGTCTGTCCCACATGGAAAGAGATAAGAAAAGAGGAGCGTGATCCAGGTGTTATTTATCGCACTCAGCCAATGAAATTCGTACCAATTCAGGAACATCCCTTCCTCACAGATCTTGAGACACGCGTCCATGGCATTTAATTGTGAAACTTAGCCTTGCTAATTTGAGCAATAGCAAATCATTCCACCAATTGGCAAATGACTTGGCGTGAAAGAATCAGCTAGTGTGCTCAATGACCAATGAAAAAAAGAAGATCAGTGGAACACTTAGAACGAAACTGGTTCGTTGTTTTTCGTTAGAAAACGATTAATAGGTTCTTTTCATGGGAACACCCCACTGAACACAACAATCCAAAGTATGAGTCTCCTTCTGCATTTGGTCTTGATTGATATGGCAATAAAACGATCCCAAAATCTAGGGTTGGAAACCAATCAAAGGCCAGGATTAGGCCGACCTTATTTAAAGCATTCCCACGGCTCATACATGTTGTCGAAATGATGCATCTGAACCAGAATCCGCTTCAGTGTTATTGCAAATCTATAGAAATAGAGGCGTCTGTGATATCTCCTGCTTGTGTAACTTCGGCTTTGTTTGAAGTGTGGAACATGTGCGCATAAATTTGTGGACCCTCCCTCTTTCCCTCTAAAAGATATGTGTGTCTTCAGTTCTTGGTTTCATATGGATTGCCATTTCTTCTTCCAAGTGTTCCAAGTGCGCCCCCATCCGTTCCTGGCTCGTAAAAGCATTTTCGTGCCTTCACCATCGATCTATCTATCTCGTATATCCAATAGATAAGTAACGAAACGACCAGAGACACCCAGAATAGCTCCAGATCAAACCAAAGCAATATCCCCAACCAGACAAACTATGTCGCCAACAACAGCAGCAATACGTAGTGGTCGGACACTCAACTAGACGACACCCAGTGCGTCACCAATCTTCAGCATTAGTCTCTCTCGAAGTGGAACGGACTCCTTCTCACACCCAAGAGAGAGGAAGAATGGCAAACTACCTGATGAGGCTAATGGATGAATGAAAAGCACACCAGGGACTTGCCGTCGAGTTCACCACCATGCATCTAAATGGTTGCGAAATGTGCAAGACCGCATGTACGAGCTCACCCACTCTAAGGTCTGAGAAGATAGCTACCGGCTGGTACGCGTAAGTGATACATGGGAAGACTGACTATGCCTCGTCGAGAGAGGCAATCTCCTAATCAGTGTAGCGACTCCCATCTTGGCACATGCGTTCTCACTTCGTTTATGCTCGCTCACATTTGGTCGTCTTGCGAGGAAACAACGCAAACTAGGGCCATTTTTCTTACCTCAGAAATCAATTCAGAAGTGATAGTTTTTGATCTTAATCTTGTCTATTTTAGTCAGAGATTTTGAATGAAAATAAGAAAGCCATCAAGAAGTCGGTCCATATCTTGGCGTGGGCGCCAAGGAAACATTATTCTTCCATGCACTCGCTAAAATTTGGCTGAAATGAGTTTTGTTGTTTGCCCACAAAGGGTCTATAAAACTTGATGGTAGTTGAGGAGGTAACCATGTTCATGTAGTTTACCGCAAAAGTGGTTCATTTGAAAAGTGGGCCTAGATTGCCCACGTGACCTCACAAACACAATGAGAGAGGGCACCTTTTTCTTACCGTTGAAATGTGGAATCACGTCAGGGCTTTTGTCAATCTCCATCATGTGAGTGCTTTGCTGATCCGAGCCCACGTCCTGGAAGGCCTTGTTGATGAGCGTGTCGCCACGATGCCTCAACATTATGTCATTCGATCCACCCGGACCTCCTTTATGGTGTGGATGATGGTGAAGGTGGGATCCGTGGTGATGGGTGGAACTGGGTGGGATTCGTTTCCCAATGCGAGCGATGAACCCGATCACGAATATGATGACAAGGAGAGTCAGAGCCACGCCCAAAAGCACCACAGTCATCAAAGGCCATTGATCATCCTTCGGCCTCGTTTCCAATTCCGCTTGAGACGAACCATGGACCACTGGAAAAAGGGAGAAGCACAAAAATTGAGTGGTGTCAGCGAAACTTATTTTCCATTCCAACAACATATATTCCTAATCAAACTGACGCCGAGGTCCCCCGAATTTCAATTTTTTGGCGTGTTGCCAAACAGAAACATGCTATAAATAGCGACCGCTAACCAGTATGGTCACTTCGTTTACAACTTATTTGCCCCCAAATACCCAACTAAAATGACTAGCCTACGTAAATCACATTTTTCCTGCTCGCTGATCATAAAGTAGACAATGCCTTTTAAAGATGGCTTAGAGAAAAATACACTAGTAACAGATTCAATTGCTTTTTGATAAAGCTTGATTTTGGTACAGCATAATTTATAAGCATAGTTTCACTTTTGACTGTTTGATCCCGACGAGGATAAATGTATTTTATTACATATTTAAGGATGGGTGCCAAAGAATTCCGTGATGTGAAGAATGGTCAGGGATTCGATTTAAAGTAATGAGGACATTGCCAAAACTGGCGGTCATCAGTTCTTTTGGATGCTGTTCTTTCCTTAGATCAATGACCAACCAAGGGTCAAAGCCAGATCGAGAGAGAAAGAGAAGAAGGGCCTTTGAAATTCCTAAGCGATTCGCATCATCAAGTACGAAAAGGCCGTGGTCAGCAGACCATATTTTATCCGTCGGAAATTTTAATAAAGGTCAACAACAGACGATGATGGAATGATGTCCTATCCTGGATGGGTTGAAAGCATTGTCCAAGGAATTCCATCACCATTGAAAAAACTGCGCGAAAAGAGCAGAACCCAAAAGTAAGACCATTTGCAATCGAGGTCTAAAGGGTCAGACCGGTATTTCAGTTTCCTGACGATTACTTCAGCGAGGAATTACTCGTACCATTACCACAAACTCGAGGAAATGAAGTGGAAATGACGAAAAGAAGAGAGAGAAAGAGAGGAAAAAAGTTTCCTTTTATCCATCCTCTTTCAAACGAAGGAAAAAGTTGGAAGGCAGAGGGAAACAGAGACAGAGGGAGGGTGGGAGAGCATGTGGAACCCAGTTTGATATGGAACAAACAGCCACTGCCCTCTTCAAGTGCAATGAAAGAAGACTAGATCTCATGAAATGGAGGGCCCTAGACAATCCGCCATTGTCTGAGTTACAGAAGCAAACTCAATAACGATCCTGGCTTGAGAATAGACGATACCACTCACCCCCCCGGTTCGCAGTAATGACCCGTTCTTTGGAATGAAATCGGTTGGGCGGAAGAATGAGTTTGAAAGTGTTACCACCATTTACTATTCTATTATCATGGGAAATTGCGCCGAGGTAATGGAAAACATACCAAGAACAGATATGAATTCCAGGGCCGAGGAACAAAATCTGGACCAAGTAAACCTCCGCCTCGCCGCTTGGATGCCCTCTCATCGAGTTTTGGTGGAGTTTGCCATCATCACTTAATTTTCCCATTGGAACAAGCGATCTCGGTTCCAAAAGGGGACTAAGTTTGGCGAAGTTTGCTCAGACTTTGGACTTTAGCACCAAGCCCTTGGACCTTGTCCGGGATAGGTCAGTGGAACATGAACTAGTCGCAAATGAAAGAGTCTTCTTCATCCCCGGCAGAAGACGAAGAAGAAGTTAGGATCCGGGTGGTGGCCTTTCCTGCCTTCGATCTGGCCGTTCTTCCTCACTCCCTCGTTCTTCACATCCACGGTGGTGATCCATCAATGGATAATCCGGTGGAACTCCACTGATTGAATGGGAGCAGACAGAGTGACCAGATCTCATGGATAAGAACCAACGCCAACGAACGTAGAATGATGATGATGATGATGATGATGATAACGACGATGATGGGCTTGAACGAGCTCAAGGAGCAGCAGGATCAGGGGGAAAAGTGGTCTTCAAAGTGCTAAAATTGCGCGCTCACTCCCTCGCAAAGTCTTGACCTTGATGTAAAATCGCCTCTCGTTTAGCACACAATATTGGAATCGGCTCGTACGCGGATGATCAAAGTCTGGGTGCGGCTTCTACGTCCTTTATAGAGTACGCATTCTCCGCGGAAACATGTCTGGTTCAAAGTCCGGCGTGACTGTGACAAGACATGAGAACTGACAACTTTGATGACTCTTCCCAGTTCTCATCAACACTCTGAGGTTCGTTTACCAACGGAGATGAAGCGTGAGAACGGGAATGGATCTCGCCTTAGCACTCGGGAGCCAGATGCCCAAATGCGATGAGTGGGCAGACTTGGGGGTATGTAATTACACGGTTTTAGTCCCTGGACATGAACGGGGCCCTGGCCAATGGCTGGGGAGAGTCATGGTCGTGGTCGACGTGGTCCTGCGTCCATGAGAGCCGACCTAACAGATCGTGGGATCCCTGCCCATCCACCCTTGCTTTCTCCTCGACATAACATCAAGATAAGATATGACTCGTCGAGCTCATCATTTATCAAGCCTTCATAAAGGCTCTTATTCATCCAATGTCACAAGGGAAATAAACCACTAAAGTACCCGGATACGCTCTCTTTCTCTATCATAGTCAACGAATGCCACAGTTGGCTGTAATCTACACTACAACCACCACCCACGGGGGGTATGTATCAATATGGCTTCAAAACCCAACCATCCAAAGGCAAAGATCTCGCTCCGTTTGAAGCGCCTTTGACCATCTCTGAGAATTGAAAGCTTGAGAAAACTCAAATGGGCCTGGAAATAGGAGGTCGAAGAGAGAGAGAGAGAGGGGTGCGTGCCCAAGAAACACTCCCACCAAGGCACTAAAGCCTGACTCGTTGAAAATTTATGTTCCCGCTTTGTGTATTATCTGGAAAATGGGGTCAATTATGGAACGGGAACGATCACTCCCCTCACTCCCCTTGGATACAGCTTGGCACAAAACGTAAAGAGAATAACTGGTCAGAGTGGCTGGTTGAGACGACAGAGAATTAGCATAACTGACAGTTTCAGCATTCACTCAAGCCTTGTTTGTGTCATCATTTGTCATCACAAGGGTCCAAAAGGGTTCACCGCCGCCGGTGAAATTGGGGTAGTAGAAACGAAACTGGTGACTGAGGGCAGACTAGCTGACAGCTCGAGAAAAGGCTCCTTGGTCTTGTTGTGAGATGGAATTTCTTTCCTCAGATCATCTCGTCTCATGTTCTAATCCCCCGCTAAAAAGGTTCATTATCAAGTTTTGATGACGGACATAGCCTGGAGAGAATATTCAAGACCGAAGAAACGCGAGGCAGAAGGCAGCGGGAAGTACAGTGTACTGAAGGAGAGGAGAAGGCCCTTCTTCCCTCTTTGAGTGGGGTAATTAATTTCCTCGGATTGCCGGCAAAAGTTTTCTTTTCCTTGCCAGTTTGAAAAATAAATGAGAGGATTTTTGTAAAGCCTTCGGCAAAAATGCGCTCGCATTAATTCAGTCCCGTTGGGCGAAGTGAGGAGGAAGAGAAGTAGGAGACAAAACAAAGCAGACGTGAGGAACATTGTTCCAGTTCCAAAGTAGGAGACGAAAGCAAAAAATGGAGACTTGAAACTCATTTCAAGATCCGAGATCTTGTGAAACTGAGCATGTGCTAATTGAAAGTATTCGAAAGCACGACACTTTTCAGACAGTTTCTAGGTCGCAATTCGATTTCATTTTCAAATACCCCGCTTTTTTTCACTGTGATTGATATGGATAAAACGATCTTCAATTGTCAATTTTCGTTGCGGAAAATTCTTGATACAAATTAAAGTCGTTTTCAGGCTAGGCTCATTTTTCGACCCAAGGTGCCAAAATTGCGACATGACCTTCACAGCCTTCTTTCCTTACCAAAATACAAAAGCCTGCTAAATATTTCATTAGGGAATTGGAAAATAGCACTTGATTCATTTACCTAATCGATCACACAGTGACTCAAGATTCTCGGGATTTTCTTTTTTCCTTTGACCACTTTTTCAATAACATGTGTCATATTACTTGGTTTCAAAACAACTCGAGCATCTTTCAGTCAACCCTTAGTTCCCTACCCTTCCGCAAACAAGGCATATATTGGCCTTGGGCGCGAGAGAAAGTACTTATGAAAATTCATCGGCAATTCAAAGCAAACCAGCATTTAATTTTTTCCTTCTTAGGCTCGATTCCGAACTTTCCCGAAGCAGACATTTCAAGTACTTCAAACACGTTAATCTAGCCACTCCTCTTGACCAAGACTAAAGACGGTTCATGGTATTTTGCTTGGCCACCTACCTGTTTGTTTATCGGCCATATGCAACGTGTAGCCTTCAAAGGTGACACTTCGACTCCGGCCTTTGGCAGTGGACGCATACACTCGAAGGAAGAGCGTGGAATCCGGTGGCAGACCTCTGGCCAAGAGTTTCGGGCTTCTGGCCGTGATGTTCACCACAAGTTGATGCTCAGGGAGTGTAAATACTTCCATATGGAATTCTTGCTTTAATCCCGAGCTAAAGCCTTCTCGACAGTCCACTTGCAGACTGTCTTGGGTCTGGTTGGTAAGTGTGCAATTCTTGGGAGGATCTGGGGGACCTGGAACGAACAAGGATACAAAAATGAGATCTGCCACTCAAGGGAGGGAAATGTGCATGCAGAGGAGGGCTTTGTATTCACTCTTATTTTTTAAGTCCCCGATCGTGGTCTTTTGTTGAAATAATCGAATTATGTGCGTAACTAAAGACATTAGAATTGGAACTCGTTTTGCCTAGTGTTTAGAGTGCCAGGAGTTTAGTAGCTCAATTCCTATCTGATATCACAACCTAAATGAACGGAATCTAATGTCTACGAATTCAGTGCCTATACAACAAGGCTAGTTTTTCAAAGAATCAGACTCATTTCGGATCCAACTTTTTCTTACCAACATTATATAAGAGGCCAACCGTGGAAGTGCATTTAAGGCCTGGGATCTTGTTTTTCTTTGTCTAAAAAAGTAGTTTCTTCATATCCCCCCCCCTCCCCTTCTCTTCCCTTCACCAGCCCGAAAAGAAAAAAATCTGGGACTGGGGGACCTTTTCCAATTCCCCTGGATTTACTGATTCTTGAATGGGGATTGGTGTGTGGTCCGATGCCTTTGCGTTTGCCTTTTGGAGCTTATGCCAGATGTCTCCTCTGGAGGCGTGTTCTCTTCGTTCTGTTTAGTCTTCGGGTGTAAAGTCCAATGTAAGGTAATATGGATATTTATTGCAAGCTTAGAACAACATAAATTCCCCCGAGGCTTCTTTGGGTGACCTGGTTCGTCTCTCCTTGGAAGGAAACCTGGCCTGGATTCAAAAGCAGTCATGTACGTACTACAGTGCGTACTTGGTGGCAATGTGTGCCTTAGTACTTGCGAGAGAGGTAATATGTTTGTATCCTGCCAAGATAATAGGGGATAGAAATAAATGTAAACTGTTCAAGAATTGGAAATGGTTTTTTTGCTTCGTCTCCTGCACAAGGCCCCCACACCCCAAAACAAAATGGCACAATTACGGCCTCTCGGCAAAAACAGCAAATTTCGTTTTCTTCTCTCTCTCTTTCTCTCTCTTTCTGTGTCTCTCTTTCTCGAGGTAATAAATCATTGAAGATTTGTAAAATGTCGAGCGAGCAGGAAAAGCAAACTCCTGTCTGGATCCCTCTCAACCCTGTGAGCCAGTGGGCCCTTTGTACTGAATGTAGTAGAAGAAAGTGGAAGCAATATCAAAGGATCTTGAACCCCTTCTCATTCGGGAAATATACTCTTGATCTTCTTTTTCCTTTTGTAAACATGCTGATCCTTTGCTTCCCCCCCAAAAAATGAAATCTATAAACTGGATGCCAAATGCGAGGAAGCAGAACGCTTCCATAAATGTGAACAAGATTCTTGGGCGGGGTCTTTCGGAGAAAAGAAACAAGAAGACCAAGTTGGCCATAAAATATTCACCCGACATAAGCCGCGTGCCAATTTTGTGCAAAAATTGCCCAATTTTCCTTCTCTCTTGGTCTGAGCAGCGCGGAATGTGTTGTTTGTGCTACAAGTTTTTTTTCGTCCTCCACAAAAGTCCATCCACCTTGGCGATTCCACTTGTTCCCAGACGACGACAACAACAACAACAACAACAACTCCCATGCAGAGACCTCCATTGAGGATGAGAAGGTGAGAATTGGGTGTTTTCGCAACCGAGATGCAAGATGCTAATGCAAATCATGGCTGGGATTGCAATGCTTGGAGTGATTCAAGGTAAGAGGAGGACAATCCATAATGAATGAATGAATTGAAGACAATTTTTGTGCAACAATATTATTGTAGTTCTGTTCTCAAACCAGCGTTGGCAATTTTGACTTTGCAAGATCACCTCGTCCATCGAGGTGACATTCTTTCTCAAAACTTCGAGTCTGGAATACCTTTGAAACTTGCGAAATAATTTGACAAACGTAAACACTTGTAAACACAACAAGCTTTTCGTCCTTGTGGACAAGAATATAATGGAGCTGAGTAGCCGCAGAGACCGCTTTAAATTCATTTGACAACGTGTGCCATCTCATCGAACCAACTTCAAAGCTAACCAACCACCCGCGTCACGATTCGCTATTCCACTCTAGGCTCGCTTTTTTTTCCTACCACGAACCAGCCAAGCGATCAACCAACTAACCAACTCAACCAAGAGCCCATGAAAGTTGGGAGTCGGTAATTACTATTGAAAAGTTCCTCTTGTGGCTTGAGGCTTCCTCTAATCACGGACTCTAGGGGGACTCTTTGCTCTGGCCAAACCCACCAGGGTTGCCATTTCATTGAGCCCTTTCCTGTCTAATCCCTAGAGGATAAACATGAACTCGGGGATATCATGAACAACGACCTTCCAGCCAAGTGGGTTAGCAGACCTGAAAGATAGACCTGTTCCGAAAACAAGCCAAGGCTTGAAGTTCGTTAATCATGTTGTACTTGGGTGGAGACATATGCTTTTTGATCAGGCCCAAACCCTCGTGCCACTTCGGCCCCAATCCATGGTGTTCCCAAAATGTATAGTATATACATTATGAAGTGTAAAACAAGACAAGAAGTGTCTGCCAGTGTCTAAATAATTTTCCACCGTACCTGCAGGGATGACGTGGAACACACACGGAACCACCTGTCTGCCCACCAGGTTACCAGCTCGACACAATACGGTTCCATAATCCATTTGCGATTTGGGCACATATGAGAGGAGCGAAGCGGAACCTTGGTTGGTATAGGAATCTCTGGACAGGTCCATGCCTCCACTGGACGTGTTGAAGCTCCAGGAGAACACGTCTGCCTCAGGATAGGCGTCCACTCGGCATGAAATATGGGCCGTCTCCCCTTCGGACACGCCGTAAATCGTTTTCTGATCTTGCAAACAGATGGGTTTGTCTAGAACAAAGGGGAAGAAAAAGAGCGATCGTCAAACACACACGCTCAATTCCAATCAACGGTTTCAGCCCTGTGCAAATCTGTTGCACTTTGACCATGAACATTCCACTTCCTGGTGCAAAATGTGAACACAAGAGGACTGGAGTATTTGCTCACTAGATTAGTCCAGCCTTTTCTTTGTATGTACAATGAAAAGAGGAACGAGAAAATCCCTGCACGAAGGAGGGATTTACTTTTTTTCATCAAAGACAAAGATTTCCCGTTAACAATAGATTTGGGCCATGACAACAATGATATATTTTCACCCTTTTAAGAATGAGCCTTTGTTCCAAAGGTGTAGTAGCATTTACGTAGTATATGCACTCTTGGAGTAAATGTGGTCAAGATACTTGTGGTTTAGAGAGTGTTGCTGTGTGCTTGGTCATCGACACTCTGTGGGACTGGTTGGCGACCAGGGATAAAATCAAAATGAAAGGGGAGGAGAACGGGGGGAGGGGGGGGGGGGGGGGTGACAGGGGTACTACTTGATGGTTTTAGTATCCTCCTGTTTACACACACGGTGGTCAAGGAGATGGAAATTTATGGGATTGGATCCCTTGGACCACTGATGAAACTCCCTCTTCTTTCCATCCTGAATCCGACCCGAAAAAGGCACACGGGGGAGTGTCCTAAAGGTGGGAATGGGATTTGGGTAAATTTTGCTTTCTTTTCGAGAGAACACATTATTTTAGAGCCGGGGTTCAATATTGTGTTATTCACCAAAACGTCCGTGGCGTAACTTTTTCTGGCAACCTCCGCATTACAATATTGTATGGAATTCAGTAGAAGCTTTTTGCAACCACAATCTCCATCCACGCACACTAAAGCTTCTTTCCAATATGGCAAGAGTTTCAATTTGATGATCCTGTTTTTGTCCCATTTCATGGGGGCATATAAAATGCCCTCAACATGTTTGTGCTATTGCTCAACAATGAACCGACCAACTTTCACGTTGGTTTGCATTTACAGTTGTAAAGTAACATCAATGTAGTCCGCTGCTGATCCAGCGGGAACCGATGCAGGAAGCCATGGAAGCCAGCAACAATGATCAACAGAACCAATCTTTTATGATGGCCGCCAATTGTAAATCCTTTGACAAAGGTCTCGCAAAAATTGAATGGTTGCGGATCAAAAAGCACCACAATGGACCATCCAACCAGGAATTGTTTCTTTTGATTTCTTTCCCAACCAACCCACCACTGGGTAACTGAGGCTGCCATCCAGTCAAAGCATACTTCACCACACAAAGTCGCAAGGCTCATTTTATAAGATTACCAGTCTCATCTCAAATTTGAACTCGCCTCTCATGAACCTTTGTGTATGACCTCTTTCCCATGATCCATGGTGGCGAATTTGGAGAAAACGAGATGACAGTTTTTAGACAAACTTACACATGATTGTGACCACGACTGGTTTGGAGACCTGGTCACCCTCCACATTGGATGCCTCACACGTGTAACTCCCAGCTTGTTTACGAGTCACTTTTTGGAGGACCAAACTTTGATTGGAAATGATGATCCCATTCGAAAGATCGTGAACCACTTCCTCGCCCTGCAGAACGGAAGGAGAAGTGTAAGATATGGTTGTCAGACCAACTGACGATGTCTAACCGCATATTGGGATTGTTTTCGGACCGGAACCCGAGTGGAAAAAGCCAGACGGTTCCTTTCCTTCTTTGCTTTTTCTTGTCAGTTATTTTGCCCGACAACCGCCAAATTAAACCTGGATCATGCATGTAAGAAAACACTAAAGGAAGGCCAACTACCACCATAAACCATTTGTTCCAATGAAGTCATAACCATTAAGGCAGTGTGGCTAAAAAGAATTATTTTCCGCTAATCCATAGAGCCTATCTTCATTCAATCCAATTAGTTCACTCTCTCTTCCGAATTCAGACTTAGCGCTGAATTGGATGAAATCCACTTCGTATTCGTTAACTTCGATGACATAATGACAGCCATTTTTGCTCTTCAAAATGTCATCAATACAATCAGAGTCACGCAAAATAATTGCCTTGAATCGCAATCAAGAGTAAATACGCTATCATCCTTGGAGCATGGCATTTCCAACGCATGATGAAAACTCGAGCCCTACACTTCTGGTCACCTTGTTATGTGATGGGGGGTTATTTTTTGCATGAAGAATGTCAAATAAATTCAGTGTTAGTTTTAGTGCAACTTGGGACATTGAGCGAGCTCTCGGATTGCCATGAAACCGGAGTCATGGGATCAAGGTGGAACACTGTAGGCGGAATATGCATTCCAACTACCTTTTTTTCAGTCTCCCTACTTCAGCTGGAGGCTTCTGATGGGAACGAGTCTTGAGAGAAATATGATCTCATTTATCTAATTTAAAGGATTTCGGCCTCGGATGCGCCGGCGTGCACCATGAAAAATTGAAATTGGAACCCAACCCAAGTTTAGAGGGGCTGCGGACGTGAATGGTGGGAAAACTGCGCTTCGACGCCTTGCACCAAGGTGGTCAGACCCGAGCGAGTTCGAAGTGAGAGGTAAAGAAAGCAATCGCACCAAGGTCCCTGGGTCCCCCACGCGATTATGCAAATATTCCAAACACTCCGAGGATTTCTTCGGGAACTGAGCTTGAGGTTGGAGTCTGGCGTATTTTTCCATTTCACCACCTGGTCTTGCCACCCAGCTTTCCTCCAAGTCCGGAAAAGTTCATTCCAATGAAGGAGTCAAATATTTCGTAGCATCGATCAATTTCGATATCAATCTTTTCCTTCACCCAACTTGGACATTGCCGATTCGTCAAACTTTCAAAGAAATATTTTGCACTCTCTACTAGCTCCCAGTAGGAAATATACTCACGTTGTGCCACCAGGTAAGCTTGTAAGCAGGCGGATTAGCCTTTATGGAACATGAAAAGTAGATATCATCGCCCTCCTCCAAATCCGTGGGATTGACCATTCTTCCCAAGGACAGTTCCACCGTGGGCGCAACTGTAAATAAAAGTTCGGAAAGTTATGATGAGACTAGGGAGATTGCACATTTCAAATGCAGGTCAAATGAGACAAGTAGAAGTTTTGGTCATTTTCCTCCCGAAAGGCCAACAGGATTGACTGCGCTGCGTAACATTAAGGAAAGTGTACGGACCGAAAGAGACGACCTGAATGAAGAAATAAATAATTCACAAGGGGTAAATCAACCAACAGAGGCCAAGCTGCATGCGTGGGTGCCTTTGATCTGGGTATGTCATGTGTTTAATCGCTTCCATAACTCAGGGTTTTTCTTTGTACAACCTAATTGATTGGCGTATAGCTCGCCCCAAAATTGTTCCAACATATCACGATGATTGGATCAATATTGGCTCGATGTGAATAGATCTGGATTCGTGAAGACCATCTTCATTCCATTTACATATGAATCTTGTCAGGATGAGTATACCTGACAATACAGCTAGCTGACCGATTGCGGTGCTCATGTATCAAATCATCGGATTGCTTCAAGCTTTCTAACGTGGCCGTACTGATGTGTGTTTTTTCTAAGAAAGCTTATTTAGTAATCGAGTTGTTGAGCTGTCGTGAGTGATGTTGCATGTTTCTAGACCTCTCACGCTATCCAATGATCTTGAGCTCTTACTTATTGAAAACGGCCTTCATAACAAAGTAAGCGAGAAAGTGTCGAGGGCGGATGAAAGGTCGTGAACAGGTTGACGATCGCACGAATGTTAGATCAACTGGTTGCCCTCGAATTCGTGGTAAGGTATCTGTGTTCCAGCGAGAGGGCAAAAGCGTTTCTCTCGAAACATATTCTGGTGCAAATGCGTGGTTTTTGAGCTCAAATGAAATCCCCAGGGTTGCAGATGGTTTCAGGGTCAGAAAACTTGACATGAACGTGGACGTGAACCGTACCCTCCGCGTCATGCAGGGCCATGAAATATTTCGTTGTTCCCGGCCCAGGAAATGTTGGCTTGACATGCAAACCATCATCATCATGATCATCATCCAACAATGCCTTATGGGCTCGTTAGAGGAGTAGGTTTGGTGATGGCTGTCCAATGTGTACATACTCGTATGCCTGTATGCTCTCAAAGGTTCATGGCTTCTAGTTAGGTTGGAAACCCATCATGGTGTGTAACCCTCATAAAACGAGGGCCATTCCCAATCACTGGGCTCTGCCGGCAAATTATGACCTCATTTGGCCAGGAAAGTTGCCCATAATACACAGATAACCGCCGTTCTACTACGGTCAGCGGGCTCAATCACCAAACTAGAAAAAGAAAGAGAGCGAGAGAGAAAGAGAGAGCAGGTCTTGTGGCCTCTTCTAGCCTTTTTGGCCTCTTCTGCCGTTCTCCGTTTCCTCCAATGTTCGTTCAATGGAGAGGTGGAAGAGGGATTCACCCAGCCAGAATATCAGAAGTTAGTGTGTACTCAGCAAATAGAGATTGGCAGGAAACCCCCCAACCAACAACGACCACCGACCACCAGCCTGACGCTCGCTAAGCTCAAAATCTTGACTGACCAACCGAAAACCACCGGTAAAACCATGCGGGAGGCTTGAGTCAATACTGTCGATGCATCATAGACCACAACGAGGGAGGCACATCAACTTTTATCGTCATCAACATGGTACAAACTTTAAGCATACCGCCTCTCTGCAAGGAAATCTTGCAAGATGAAAGGTTCATCTTTAATGAGCCTGAGTTTTATGTTTCGCTGGAGAAAGGTTAGTGCCGCTCATTATTTTGAATAATTGATTAGGAACTAGATTTGTGAGGCATTTTTAGTTTGCTTCTGATCGCATATTTTTGGGTAAATTTACATTTTGTTTGGAAAATTGAAGAAACCAAGGAAGGGAATGATGATAAAGATAATTTTCTAGCCGTAATGTAACTGAATGTTGCAACACACAAAACTCAGACTTTAAGAGACGGTTTTTTTTAAATTTCAAGTAGTGATGAGTATATCCTTGAATGATCCTGGTCTATGTATAAATTTTCAGACCACCCTGTAGTTGTGGCACGAGATAAAGGATATCGACGTGGCTTTGTTGTTCCCAAGTTATTATGTGCTTTTTACGGCCTTTCAGGTTGGAAGTTCGGCCTTCCTTGACCTGATACGTGGCGCAGGCTTTGGATTCATCTTGATAACAATGAGATTTTGGCCATAAAAAAACAGGGCGACATGTACCAAAATGACTTGCAAATAGAGTGCCATAAAACTTGTTTCCCGAAAGAATGAAAGCAGCACAAAAGGCAAGGACCAAACAATCACTTGTAATGAGCCGTTCAGTTAGAAATTGGATCGAGGCGTGTAAATAATAAGCGAGGCGAGCAGAGCTATTTTCTACCAACCAACCATGCGTTTGATGTGTTTATGGGTTCTTATATGCATATCACAGAAGCGAGAAGATGAATTGAAAGCTGGAGTCCCGAGAACTGGCTGGAATGTGTCTCTGCTCAAGGCCAGATAAATAAATGTGGGCGCATTTTTCCCAATTCTGTCGACCTTGCCAGATGTTTAGTGGAATGGGACAGGAGTTTGCCAGCTAGTCAAATCCAAGGTATTGCCGTTATGCCCCGTGCCGTTCCCCCCATGTACAGTCCGTAAAGGGCCAAAGGGATTCGCTCAAAAATTGCCAATCCATTCGGAATTGACTTCGCGGACCCATGTACTAGTATGGGCCAATCTACTTTCCCAACATAACATAGATGCAGTGCTCGAATCTGCCGCAAGAGAATAAATACTCACAGAACACCTCAAGTCGTTTGTAGTCCTCGACGATCTGTGATGTGGCGGTGAGGAGCTCCTCGTTCGAGCCCCGACATGTCAGCGTTTGTAAGTGGAAATTGGGTTCGGGGATTAGGCGAATCCAACTGACAGTCACGTTTCCACCATCTAAGTAGGTCTGATTGTAGGCATTCAGAGGTCTTAGATCCTGGGAAGCCCCGCGGTGCCACTCGATACGAGCGGGCGGGTTCGAGCCCCACACTTGACAAGCGATGGCGTATTCTCGTCCCGCTGTCAAGGGATGATTTGGCATCTCGATTTTGGCACCTTGAGGTGGAACTGGAAACATGATAAGTCCGGATTAGTGAAAGTTAGTACCAACACAAAGAGGTGCGGGATGCTTTAGGGGGACATAAACCAGGTCATTGATCTCGTTTGAGACGCATTAGCAGAGAGGAGAAGAACTTGTTGTAGAGATATGCATCAACCCTAAGCCTCAAAGCAGGAGCATTTTATGAGCTTGTAAAGCCCGAGATTTCTCTGGTTTGTGCAAATATTATTATTGCCCCGTTGGAATGTTGGACCGACTTTCACGGCCTTGCATTCGGATAATGAGCCATTTTTTGCACGTGCATTCTCATACGAATGTACTGGCAAAACTGCCATTACTAACAACGTACACCATATTGCAATTCCTCGAGAGACTTGCTTTAGAGTACTTCATCTAAGAGAAAGCACTTTGATGCTAAGACGATTCTCTCCTTTTGAAAAGTTACTTGTCTCAAAACGTGCATTACCATCGCTGATTTTCTGATAGGTACCATGATAGATACCAGGCATGAAGTGGAACTATTATGATAACATGAACGGTCTTGTGAAGAAAATACAACTGACTCTTTGCATTGCTTTATACATACGGATAAGTATTTGAATCATTCTTGTCTGCCGTTATTCATACTTAAAGTTCTCTTCTAGCGAACTCTTTGCAATTTTTCATGAACGTTCAATTGGAACGAGATCTGCAAGTTCGTAGAATGCCAAGATCGACATGGATGCATATTACTGAATGATATTGCACACTCTCACCGCAATCGTAAAAATAAGACGGAAATTAAAATGCAATGTCCATCACATCAAATACAACTTGGGTTCTCTTCAACTAACGACGCTCATAATTGCAATGTTCTTAAAGTCCAGCTGTAAATATCTATCCACAGTTCAATATTCTGCCATTTACAAAAAGCATCAAATTGATATAAAAATTGGACCAATTTGGTTCCAGTCCTGCTTTCAGGGTTTCATAAAGCATATCTTAATATTTCGTTGTGGAAAAATTCACTGAGATCCCAATTCTCTCTCTTCATATCTCCTCATTGATGGATGCACTTTTACGTAAGGAACTTGGAACACTGAAGGCAATTCTTCCCTTTCACAGAAGATGAACCTAGATCCATTCTTTTCTGCTCGCTGTCTCAAGCGTCTACTTACATAACATTTTGAGCTGCACCGACGTCTCCACGGGTCTAGTGATATTGTTGTTGGAGGCCAAGCATCGGAGTCTGCCTTGAGTGTGTTCCCGCTTTAATCTCTCGATGTAGAGACCATTTTTGATGGTTCGCTCGTAGGTCTGCTGATAAGTGCCATCAATAAGCTGGTCGTTCAAGTACCAATACACGCTGGGCAAAGGCCGACCTGAGGAGAACAAAGAGATGATGACGTTTTTAAAATGGAAGTGGATAAAAAAAAGAGATAGAAACTTATGTAAAAAGGAGACGAGATATTACATTCAGAAGAGATTGGATGCACCCACACTCACATAGTAGTGATGAGACGACATCTCGGGATTTCGATTTGACTCTCAAAACTCGACACATGATGAGATGTGTGATAAAAGGGGAAATGTGCGATGCTACGAATCTTTGTCCATTTAATCCAGCAAAATGGGATCAATTCAGTTTTTATCTCTTGGCACACACTTACACTTACTCCTAAACGTACAAATAGTATTGTCCCCTCTCATGTGGTATATTGGGTTGAAAGGATCTCGATGAATATTTGTCCATTGTTTGGAACTGATTCCTTATGATTATGGTTGTAAGCCAGGGCCATTTTTATTGTATAAACCGATTTGAAGGGCTCACTATCAATTTCACGCAACAATCCATTATCTCTAATCTACGTTCCGAGTCATCTTTATGCTAACTTCGCGTTATGGGGGTGTGTTTCAAACGTTATTCTTAGAGCCTCGTTTGGAACTATGGACCATCGACCTTTCCGTCTCACTTTGAAGCCATGATTTGTCCATCGATCAAGTGCAAACAAGCATTTCATGGTTCTGGCGGGTCCCTCATTTATATACGCATGAAAATTATACTGTGAGAACAAGGTAAAGAAAATGTTAAAATCTTGCTCAACATGTTGAAAGATGAAGGGCATACACACACATCCGGCCTTTGCTACTCGGTTGGAATTAAAATGCCTGGGATATTCTAGGCTCTCCAAAAGCTCACATGAAGCTGGATCGAGTAGAAGATTCCATCTCCGTTCCGGGAGAATAAAAAGCTCCACAGTGATCCCCAAGCAAATGATTCGTCGTCTTTGAGAGGTTCCTGGATTAAGATATAGTCACTGGATGGATTTTGTCCCGTCTTTTCTTTTCGACTGGAAATTTCGATGCTTCGTATATGTTCCTGAGATTCCCACACGATTGCACATATGTACGTATGATGAACTCGGCCGTATAACTCGGCCCAATTTTATTTACACACAATATGGTTTTCCTTTCCCTTTGTACTCCTATTTACCACATGATTCTTTCTAGTTTACAGCAATCCAGAGAAAAACACGAATCATATAGGTAAATGAATTTCGTCTACTACATCTCACGTACCATGCACTTACTAGCTCTTGACTACTTTAGAGGAGCTGCTGAAACTTCGCTCGAATCTATTCACTGATAAGCGTAATGGAACTGTCACCAAGGTACCTGTTGAGATCTTCATCGTTGGTCGTAACAAACGCTAGTTCTCATAAAGCTCCCTACACCATCACTGGAAGAAAGTGCCAAGAGGCCTTCTAGGTTCCAGGCTTGTTCGTGGCAGTCTTTCAAAATTAATGATGCCACTCAGACGAAGTAACAACAACAACAACAGCAACAACAGTAGCAGCAACTCGACCAGTATTTTTCGTTCTTGAAGTTGGGAATGTTTCCACGTACATTCATAGTGAGCATTTCACTCTTGAAAAGACCCGAATGAAGATGTTCCTGAATATGTTCTTGTTGTTGTTGCTGAGCTCTGGAGTGTATGTAGTTTGTTCTGAAATGCAGGCTGGTTTCCATTCATAAATGATTAATTAAAGACATGTTCTGAATGTATGAAAACTTTTCTTGTCGTTTGGATCATGTCAGAGCTCGCATTGCGATAATGGAATGGGATGGCTACTCCTGCGGACCCATTCGGTCAAGAGCAACATGGACTATTACAGGAAAGGCTTTTATTTAAAGGGGTATCTTTAGATGACAGTAATTTATTTCTAATAACTGGTCGGAGGACATACAGAACCCTTGCTGATATTTCTTGTATTGTCTTGTGACAATCCCTAATTAAAATGGGATCAGTTTTAATCAACTGCATTAACCTCTTTAAAACATTGCCTATTTTGAGTGAATGGATGCACAATCCACGATTTATCTGGGAGCCAGACGAAGAGTGAACTTTGTACTTCTAAATTGGGCTGTGTACCTTCCTTTTTTTAGAGCTCACGTAATTGTGGGAACCTGACTGGATTTTCAGGGTAATCTGATGTCGGGTAAAAAACTCGGGATTGGGTCGCAGCGTTGGATAAACGAAACAATAACTTTATATTTTGATGATTAAAAGTATTCCGCTTGAGGGTTGGTTGAACGGGAAATTTCATTCATTCGTTCTTTCATATATTCATTGTAAATAGAAATGAACGGAGAGCCCGTGGCCTTTCATTTTCTTCAATATTCTTCTTTCTGGATCTTTTCGTTGCCTTGAAGCACTCCTCATTAATCAAAAGCTTAAATGAATATTCATGGCTTACATTCCTAATCTAGTTGTTCGGACGGAACCAAGCTCATTTGAATAGTAAATGTCACATTGCTTGAAAGAAACAAATAGAACTTCAAATGCACTCTACATCAATTATTGCGAACTTGAGGATAAGTGACGTAACCTCACATCCTGAGCTCCAGGAATGTCATTTGGGAAGATATTGATGCGGAATTTCAAGATTCTCTGTATACATCTCATTTTTCTCGAGAAATGCCATCACGAGTGACTACTTAAGGTGAGGTCTTCTCTGGATCAATCAAGTTAGAGGAAAGGTGCTTGAAAGATGAACGGCTGCTTTCTACCATTCCAGTGGTAAGTTGCTTACCAAAAGATGAATTGCACACTTTCAGTTCATGGAAGAAGAAAGGGAACGATAGAGATAGAAAGAGAGAGAAGTAGCTGTTGGTTTAGAGTTGAATATTTGCACTTCTTAGAAGCATTATTGACTCTCTTCGCACAGTTTCTGAATTGTTCCACGTCCTTGAAGGCATCGACGGTTTCTTGGAAGGGCTCATTCCAGGTTTATGAGCAAGCGTTTGAACAAGGAAGCCAACAGGCATTTCAAAAAAAAAATCCACCTTTTCTGAGAACCACCTACGAGTACAAGTCTCACCCTGGAAATTGTTGTTCTTGTCAAATAGCAATTTCCAAAAGAAGTCTCTCTCTAGCTCTAGCTCTCTTTATCTCGCTCTCCCAACTTCAATGGAGGTCGACTCTTGGATGCGAGTAGGTGTGTGTTTACAGTGAATGGAATAGAGGATCTTGGCTGGAATTGGGAGCTTCAAACCCATATCCTCAGCGGCTAATCCTCTTCTTTTCGGGTGACTAACTTTGGTGAGAGCTATCCTTGCTTTCTCAAGGTAAGAAAGGACCAAGTTGAATGTAGTCAGGCCGAGATGTACCTCTGAGCTGAGGAATGGACTTTAGACCTTTTTCTCTCTCTCTTCTTCCACTTTTTTGAGAGCAAAATCATAATCAAATATTGCCACTTTGAGGACCCGGGAGAGCAAGTCAACCAAGAGGCCCTTTTTCTCTCTCGGTTTGACCTCCAGAGGGATTGCTTTCAATCTTGGAGTGACATCCAATTTGGGCAAATAAAGGGCTATTTTCTCGCGGTTTGGACCAGTATTTGACAGGTGAGGGCGGTGCTTGCTTATCACGTCAGCCTATCAAATGATGTTGGCACACGTCAATGACATTTGGAATTGGCATTTTGCCAAGGCAAACTTGTTGGAAGTTTGACAAGAGTGAATATCATGGTCAAATTAAAGCTCTGAGCTGGCACCTTTATCACATTAAATAGATGGCCTTTCAAGGCTAGAGTCAACTACAACTCTGTATTCACAGAAGTTCGGTTTTGTTATCAAAGCTTTTGGTATTGAATTTTCCTCCACTTCGTTAGAAGATTGTTTGTGCCTTTTTTTCGATTTAATTGGATCTTGTCATGCAATCCAGACGAGTGGAAAGACGGGAACACCTCACATAAGCAACAACTGGTTGGTTCGCCACATACTAGTAGAATTGGGGGAGTCGAACGGTTCCAAGAGGGAAAGGTGGAACATAAGAAGTATAAGACAGGTTCTTCGACAAATTGGGTCTGGTTGCATTTCAAATTTCAAGGCCGCTGGCCTGGGCGAGGAACGGGATTTGTCCCGAGGCCTGACTATTCAGACAATGGTGCCATGGAAGGGCTCTTAGAACTGGGGGAAGATATACACGTTTCAGGTCGTTCCATGAAAATCCAACTCTAATTCTCCAAGTCAACATAGTCGTTTGTATCGGGTGTTTCCTTTGGCCTCAAGGGAGCCAGAACGGAGGGCAAGGTACGTAGCACGTACGGACATACCGGGCAAGGTGTTCCACCAACGGAGGATGGTCCTCTCCCTAATCCTCCTGTAACAGGCAACAAGGCGTCTCCTTGGGCATTTGTGTGTTTTTGTGTTTTTGCCACAGGGAGGGGAGTGAAATGGAAATTCCAATAACCAATTCTCTCTTTTTAGTGTTTTGGTCTGGTTAGTAGTGTGCGTGCGAGAATGGGACATCAGCCAAGTGGAACAGGAACAACGTAGGAACAAATGGGTTTCTTGTCGACGTTGTCCTCGTTGTTCTCGTTGCTATCGTCGCCCTTGGTTTGCTTTGAAAGTAATAACATTTATGAAAAGGAATTTTTCCTCCCATGGAACGTGACAAAAATGTTCCAGGTCTCCGTTGTTAGGCCTCCATTTCCATTTCCTCCTCTTTTCTGCAGGCAAATTAATGAGACACATTGTGGAGGATTCCGTTTGCCTTGAATCCTCAAAACCCGGGCAAATACGCGCACCTATACATATAGGATATTTACCCGGAAAGTACCTGCAAGACTTGTTTGCTCTATCAGGCTGTTTTCGAACCAATCGAAATGGTGCTCCTTCCTTTCCTTCCAATCTGGCCAACTTCACTGTTGCAACAAATGTAAGCCACGTCGTCCCAATTCAAAGCATTTATGTCCCTTCACGAGTGAGTGGACGATGGACGTAACTTCATTGTTCCACATCGTTCTAAGGGTTCCATAAGTGGTCCAGGCACACTCAGAGAAAGACAGAAATGGGTTCTTGAACCAACCAACCAACCAACCAACCAGCTCTTCTCGATTGTAAGGAAACAAAAGTTTTTCGTATTTTTCGTGATATGCAACCAACACGCAGGTTAACTCGAAGGCTTCCAACATATTTTGAGCCTTCAGTGGTCCAGGATCCAGCGTTTCCCTGATCTCGTGTCTGCGACGAACTCTGGGCAATTGTGCTCAGTCATAAACGGAACCCAGTTGTTCTAATGTTCCACTAATGCTATGGACAAGACCAAGTTTGAGAATGAGAGAAGGCTGTTCCAAGTGGGAGAACACTGGTCAAGACCACTTCAATGCTCTCTCGAAAAGTACGACCCACTGTTCCGTTCCACCATTCAAATCCATTCACCTCAGTTGAACCCACTTGCTGCGTGGTACGAAATAACAAAAAATCTAACGAAATTGTTCCTATTTTGGCACATTAACCTTGATCATAGCTGATGATGATGATGACGACCACCACCACTTGGCACACTTTTCCTCTCCCTGCTGTATATCAAGTGAATGATGCTTCTTGCTTCATCATTTATTCCTTCCAATCGTTATTCGCCAATTTCCGGCCAAGAGAATCCATTTCGTTCCCTGTTCCCCACCGTTGATCCATAATCCTTCGGCCTTGACTCTTCTCGTCGCATTAATTCTTTCTCATTAACCCTCGTCTCATGCGGTGAGATAGCTTTGACGAACCCAACAACGAATATTCACCCCCACCAATCCAATGAGACACTAGCGTGATTAGAGCAGATTTTAATCTTCCCAGGCTTAGGTGGAATGGTGTTTTCTCATTCTCCCAAAAGAGACGCGAACAGGAACTTTGACACGAGCGTGAGAATAAGTTCGGGTCTAGCTTCCCAAATGAAGAAAACAATATTAATGCTTTAGTGGCTATATGGTGAAATTTCCGTGTCAATAACACCTCATCCATACCTAGTATATACAGTTTGGCCTTGATGAACTAGACTGGGTTATAATCCGGATTTAATTGAAGCTTGTATACTCTTGGACAACGCTTTAACTGGATCCAATTAGGCTAGTATGCTTGTGGCACGTGGTTCGATCCAAACACTGATGTTTTGGTTGCTCCAGTTTCAATTGAACTGCGGCTAATCTTGTGGTCAGAAAACAAGATAATGGTCATCTTATCTCGAGCCTTGACATAATGGGGTCTGTCTGTGAGCCAGAGAAAGGTGAGACACGTTCCAATCCGCAAAGTTTGCCAAAAAATCGGCACACACACCATAACACACATTCCTTGGCCGAACTCTTTTTGGCGAGGAGAAAGGGGCCCCTTTTTTCTTGCCTCCTCACTCGGAAAGTGAGCGCGTGTTTGGGCAGCACCAAACTTTTTCTAACTGGCTATGTAAACACTAATGAGATTCGTATTTTCCCAAAGGCATTTGCTCCATTTCTTTCACTTACTGCACAACCACCACAACACAAAGAAACAAACTCTGCCCGAAAAGGTTTGGGAAGAAAAGTGGAAAAGACGAGGAAAGTTCCTGGCCACCTCCACGGATTCCGGCAAAAAGATCACCCGTTATTGATTCACTGATACAGAGAATGCTCCGCACTCTCCGAACACTACATTTGCTTAAGGTTAAACGCTGGTATCTATCTACCAATGAAGGGTATCTGGTGTGGGCCAGATTAAAAGCACCCATAACAATAACAGGAGATACTGGAGAGCCTAAAAGCATCTTGTGTGAGGCCGCTTTTTCTTTGCGGTATCAATACAAAATGCCATTTTATCAAGTACCACCCTCGACCAGATGTTTCGCACGATCTATTGAGAGTTAGGGCGACATTGCCCTCATCTTTGGACGTCAAGTACACAGTTCTTACGTACCCTTCTCAGGTGCATTAAAAATTGAGCACGATGAATCAGATTGTGCTCCGCAAAACATCTCTAAGAATGGCTCCTCCGAATTCGTTTTCTTTTCACATCCATCCTACGTATATATTGTACATTAGGCAGGATCGTACTCATACTGTACGTACGACTGAGAGAAACTGACCGCACTAAGATACATATTTCAGTGACTTGAGCCATTAGTACGACCATTCCAGCCACAGCAATGGCCAAAACCATAGATGGATATGACAAGTACCCTTGGAACGCCATTGCCAGAATGAAGTTGTATCACATTACATGCTCTTATTTCCCCTCTATTGAACATGAAGGGACGCAAGCTAAGAGGGGGAAAAATAGGGCTTTCTCAAAATTCACTATCCACGAAGACCAAATTATGCTCGTTCATAATTCAGCCTCAGGATGACCCTCCTTTGGATTGGAATCTACGTAGAATACGAAGGCTGGGCCAGCCTTTAAGTCAAGGCATGGATGGATACAATGCGTGGAATAAACGACCACCCACGCACAAGAGTCTTGACGATGAGGTCTTGATCGTGGTTGGACAAAACCAATAACAATGTCACCAATATTTGGCCATGCAGGTCATGTCATTACGAGTGGAACACATCTGTCTTTCTCTTTCCCCCCTCCTTTCAAAGGAGCCCACCATTATTGGAGAAAAAGACATTCCGGCCTTTGTTCACACTGAAGAGGGGAGAGGACAAGGAGAAGGATCTTTAAGCCAAGGTGATCTAATGCCAAAACGGTGTTTTGTGACAAGTTGAGGAGACAAACTGGCACTTGGCCATAAGAAGGGAACGGCGTTAAATATTCACTTTTTGCACTACTAACCACACTTGGCTCCGAGTGAAGAAGAAGAAGAAGAAGACCCATCCATCTCCGACCGATGGTCCCATGGCTACATAAATTCCAAACGAAGGTCGCTCCGAGGGCGGGTAATGCTTGGAATCAAATGACAAATGGCGGTAATTCATGGCATTTTCAAATTAAGTATTCAAACTTGAGAGAGAGGGAGGAACCTGCATCCTCTACCACCACCCTATTGCTCTCACTCAACTTTGCCTCTGGAGTCACTGGGGAATTCAATTGCATTCTTGGGCAAGACACAATCACCCGGGACAAGCTCTGAATTGCAAATGAGCGACGAAGACGATCCTTGGAATGTTGGAACCATTCGCCTTCGTAGCTTGTTAGTCTCTCACCTCTGAGACTTGGAGACTTAGGGACTTGCAAAGGCAGGAAGACCATTACTGGCAATTCTTAACCCCCAGGCGGGACCTGCATTGGCCAACTAATGAAAGAGCTCAAAGGGTGTATGTATGTGTGTTGGGGGGGGTCGTACTGTAAAGGTAGTACCGTTTTTAATTTCTAGAATTTCATGACTTCTACGAAAAGCCAGAAGTCTGAGAAATTTCTATCTCTGAACTGGTCTCTGAGTATTCTTTTACAAAGTAAGTATTACGTTTTGGACGTATTATTGCGTGTTGTTCGTGTTCAAATGGTAATCTGTTGAATTTTTGAATGATAATATCAAAAATAAAAAAATTGCCTCACTAAGATCAGAAGCTTAATTATTTTTCTCATAACCAAAATTGGACTGAAATGAAACGAATGGATTATTGTAGCTTTTTTGGCTAAAACAAAATTGAATAGAACCTGTATTTGAGTGCCATAACTCCGCACAACATTCCTCGATGTGACAGAACATGGTCTCCAAGTTCGACATTTGAAGAGAAAATGAAAGCTCGTTTCCATCTCACGATTATGATTGCTCCCGAGGTTCTTCACCCTTTATGGCCCTCAAAGAGGCTTCTGTGGAACGATCCCGGTCTCAGTATTCTGACATGTTCCCACCACTACAAGACCAAAAGCGAGTCCTTGCTGCTTGTGCAAAGACACACACGCCCACCCTAAAACCGCCTTATCACCGTTTTGAATTGAGAAAGATCAAGAGCGAACCCGGTCTGTCAAGCAAACGAAGGGCTTTCCTTTCTTCAAAGTTGTCGATCTTCACTCAAGCGTGGAAGGACATCTCAATGGAGAAATTGGAAATATTAGACCCGTTCTATGGGGAGCATTTTGCAGAACACTTATTGTTATGTATCATTACCCCAAAGAAAAGAGACCATGACCATCGATCGTATTGGAGATGAGTGAGTGTGGACCATCGATGAGAGAAGTTCCGTCGGGTTGATGGTACAAATCAAATAATCTGATCAGGTCCCTTTGCCCTGTTCCAAATGCGCTTCATATGGCTCAAAGACCGATAGGTTGAAGAGCGAGGAACGAACCATTTCCCATTATTGGATTAAAGTGAGGTTTACCAACAAACTTGGTCTGGGGGCGTCGTGCACTGCTCTACTTTTCAATTACGCAATGGGGACAATGGCTGAAATAATTCATTACCTTTTGGGGGCCCAGTCCCACCTGGATCCATCTCATTTCAAGGGGAAAAAGAGCGAGCTTCACTCTTTGGGGGCTCTCTCTCACTATGACTTAGTTTTGGTGCATGACTCTCAAGGGAGACTTTGGAGGTTCCACAGACATATAGCTAACAGAAAAGAGGCACACTGGAACAGTGTAGAATGGAGTGGCTGTTGGATGGAAGGGCGCGGTCCAACTAGGTGGCCTCAAATCCACTGAGAAACAAATTTACCGCCATCCTTGGGACATTTTGAATGGAACAATGGCTATTTTCTGTTCATATACCTACTTGTCCCAAGCTACTAGCTCTTGTAGCAAGGAACGAGGCTGAGTAAAACCAGACAGATGATTGTTGATTCAGTCGAAACAAAGATTGTCATAACTTGTTGCTGAATGACTAGAACAAAAATGAGAAGACTTCCTCTCTTGCTTAAGGAATGATGTCTTCTTTTTCCAAGTAATTAAAAGACGAAAATGGTCAACCCATGAGACTGAATGACAGTATGTATCATTCCTAGTTAAACAACAAATATGAAACTATGTGGACCGACTTGGATTCCGATCTACTCAAACCACAAAAAAGCCACCAAAACGAAGCACTTTTTTACACGTTACCACTATTCGCGCTTCTCCGGAATTCCTCTAGAGAATACCTGAGAGCTTTTAGACTCACTTTTATGTCGTCTCTCAACTTGTCGACTGCTTCTTCTCGAGCGAGCAAAAAATTTAAAACTTCAATTGAGTTCCAACTTTGGCTAGGAATAGAATTTCTCTCCCACTCACTCTCTCGTTCTCGAGTCACAACTCAAAAGAGATCCGCGTATCCAGTAGTTGAACTTTGGAGGAGATTTGCTCCTCATCGAACTTGAGAGTAAAAGGACAGGAAGTTTGTCCTGAAAGATAGGACAAGGATTGCCAATTGATTGCATTCCCCCCTGTCATGAGAGACCTTGTTTTGGCCTTGTTTGCCCGAGCTCTTCTCAAGCCCAAGAGTACAACCGTGGACCCGAAATTACCAAACCAGTCTGAACTAATGTCATTAAAGCTCTTATGAGAATGGACTTGAGTTGGTCTGCGGGGACTTGGACCCGGGAAATGGGTTAATTTTCTGCCTTTAGTACTACCAACCAACCACAAAATGAAAGCCAGCCGCTACACCGGTACAGCTGCTGCCTACCAAAGAGATATATAGGGATCCTTTATTCTCATGAGAAGCCAATAGGAGTTAATTTGGGAGCCCGTGAGTCTACACCAACGAGATCAATGAATACCCATTCGAAACTTGAAACTAAAGAAAAGAGTCTTTTTAGCCCTTGAATATTACTTCACCTGGGAAGTAATATCTTGTCTGAGGAAGTGCTTGGCAGACATTCTAATTTCTTGTTGTACCTATATACCTATATATAGGTATTTCACATCTATGACGGGGCATACTAATCTATTTAGAGGAGAAAATTTCATTAGCTCATTGGGATTATGTAAGAGCCCCCTAACTCGGTTGTGCCTTCAAAGGTTACCTAGAATATTCAAGAACTGAATACCTAATCCAGCCTCAACCCTCACGCTTTATCGTTGCAACCCAAAATCCTTAATAGCTCAAATTACTGGAGATGGGGAACCCACCAAATTCACGAATTGGTCAATAGACCAATTGAAAACAGATTCTCCCCATTTTGAAAGCAATTTTACAAATGGACGTGCGTCAAAATGGATCATCTAATCCATCTAGATCAAATTGGAAAATTGGTTTGTTCGGAGAGACCACCAGAGACCTTTCTTTCTTTCCCTCCTCATCTAACTGATTATTTGACAGTCTAGAACAATTCATAATTCTCGAGGCCAATTTCGGATTGCCTTGCTTCCCCGTCATCGCCTGGGAACAAGGGCTAAAAGTGTTCCCGTTTGAATTATAGCGTTGGATCATTTTCAAACCGATCTAAAAAAAATCGGGTCTTACCTCCAGGAACGTTACACTCCAAGGAAAGACTCTCGCCCTCTCGAAATGGTCCAATTCCGACGTCGCCTTCCACTTGTTGTCCCCTGTCATCAATAATCAAGGGTTTTTGGGGTGGAACTGAAAGATAAGAGATACAAGAGGAATGTCATCGAGAGTCAAACAAGACGAGAGAGGAGTGGTTTAGAATTCTTTGGAAGTCAAAAATTGGATTAGTATCAAAGCCAACTCGAATGGATGCCGGAAGTGAGTGCGCAAAGTGGGCCTCCAATTCATCTTAATCTCGTTAGAACGTAGAGTCGGAATTGAAATGGACCCCTCCTCTTTCTTCATGGATGCTTTCAAGCCTCAATAGACAGAAAGAGCACTCTTCTGTGGCAGGAAAAGGAGGGAGGGTTCGTCATCAACATTCTAGCTCGTTCTCTGGCTTGTCTATCATTCTTTGAGGTAAACAGATTTTACTGTTGTACTAGGTAATGATGGTTCACTGACTTTCATGCTAATAGCACTTCTAGTATTAAATATTCTTTAGTTTCTGCTTCATTCTGATGATTAGCCTGAGTTGATTTGAATAAGCTACTAGTCCATGACAGTTTTAAACCTATTTGGGAGCATGCTCTAGTCGATTAGGGCTCAAAATTTTAGGATGTGGGCGAAGGCCAATTCAAAGATTTTAATGATTGTTCTCGGATATCCTCATGGGGTCCACAAAAGGTGAAACAGGACTTTCAAAATGAACTCAACGTGAGCAAAGTGAGCGACTGGAAGAGGAACCGTTGGCAGCAGGCCACTCTAACATGAAGGGTACAGTATGGCCTGAGGAAAAAAAAACAGGAGTAGTGGTGCTCTTCAATATTTTGCATAATTGGTTCTACTGCATTGCGACAACTTTGTTGAAAGTGTTTCGTAGAGGAAATTCCGGCGCTCTTGTGCGAGAAAGATACCTTCGAGATTCCAATAGCCCCGAGCACAAGTGGAAAGGAGACCAAGGGAGAGACCGACCGACGTAAAGAGAGAGAGAGAATTGGGAACACAGTGATCATTTCCAGTCTTGGACCTGTCCGCGATCATTCAAAGGCAAACAGATCCAAAGAAACAAACTCCAAACTACTCTTAACTTTGGAACAGACTTTGGAACAGAATTCGCGCACAAGCTTTTCAAGACTTAACAAGCTTCAGAGTACAATCTTGGTTTAAAAAGAGCTCATCTTGTTCCACTTGGGTGCATGAATGTCGCCAAATAGAAGGAGGGCTGATAGAATTGGAACTTGGAACAGGTAAAACCTGGGTTTTATGAGAGTAATGATTGGGAACAGGTGAAGAGCATCACATTAAAGGAGGGACATGGAACACCCATTCCTTTCAAAAACATTCAGACTTTCACGGTGGAAAAAAACTCTTGTGAAAATGCTGGATCTGCAAAAAAAGGAGGCTACCGAGTTCCAAACACAATGATGCAACAACAGCTCCATGTTTGGACCTTGGAACGTGGGGAAAAGGTGCATCATGGACTGTCCTTATCTCTTGATGGGCATCTCGGGGAACTTTTCTGTCTAATTTGTTCCTCTCCCCCCCCCACACACACACATCGTTTGCTTTCAAGGCATCTTGAGGCTAGCCCGTACGTATGCACCTTCTCCGTACCATCTCCATCCAGCTTCAACTATCCATGGGTTCTGCTTTTAGGCAATGGCTTCCTCAGGTGCAATGAGAAAGAAAACTCCCCATGTCTTTGAAAATTATGGACTTCTCGAGTACTTGAAAAAAACGTACGTTCCGGAAGAAGTGTCTTTCGTGTCAGCTAGCTAAATGGATCGAGCCTCGCTTCCTTTTGCTTAAGAAGTCTCGATTCCACTGACTCTAAGTGAAAAGAACTGGTCCTGGGAAGGGGCCAGGTTTTCCCTTACTTCAGTTTTCAAAGCTTGGTAGGAACGAGAAAACTTCCCTTCTTGTACCAAGTTTTGGGACCATTGATAAGGATCCAAGGGTGTTCCATCATATTGTTTTGGACCCTCGTGGCAATCATATCATGAAGAAGGACTTAGGGTTCAGTTGAAACGACTCTCGTTCCACATAGCCTTTTTGTAGTACCTTGATCTGAGCTCCCTTCTCTTGCTCTCGTTGTTCCATGTTCCAAGTTTTATGCCTTACTTTCGGTGACTTGATAACGAGAGGAGATTCAAGTAAAAGGATCAGAATCAGGTCTCTCCATGTTCTACCCTTTCCCCCAAAAAATAGAGTGGAACACACACAGGATCCATGGAACCGAAATGGTTGAAAGGGAGACTAAGAGCCAAAGAGAAACAAGGGTAGTCAGCGGCATAAAGCGAACAAAATCCAATTAAACTGGGGCATACGACGCACGAACGAACGAAGCAACTACTTTCCAGGTGGATCTCGAGCACGTTGTCGGTGTCAGTCTGAGTAACGCCCAGAGTCACAATAAGACCCCCCTCGTTCCTCAGATGAAGAAGAATAGTAGTAGTTAAAAGATGCTCTCCCTTGACAAAAGAACCCTGAGGAGCTCCGCAAGCTCCAGGAACCAACTAAAAAGGCACGGCTCCATTCCATTAAAACGGGACTTCCAGAAAGAAAGCTTTCTCTAATTCAGGTCAGCTTTCGTTAGCCATCTCAAAATACATTCGCTCTCAAAAAAAACAATGATGCAACCTTTCAGTAACCTACAACTACGAGTACAAATGCCAATTAATTGCTAGATATACTATTAGCTTTACAGTTCACTTTGCGATAAAACTTGATTCAATCAGTTCAACAACCTGTCAATCGGAAGTGGCAAAGGTGTCAAAGTAGTTGCATCATTTTGGTCAAGTTAAAGGTCAAACCCAGACATTTAATCGAGCAAGTTACAACGTATACTAATAAATACCCCTCATGGCCCAAGCGACTTTGTGAAGCGGAAAGCACATTCATTACCAATTGAAAGCACCATTTACAGAACCAGTAATTAAGCTCGGCTCTAATTAGTCTATTCGCAGAAAATCTACGCAATTGTGGACAAAGCCAGGCAAGTTCAAACAAAAAGCCTTAGCCATTGATTTTGCCAGCCTTGTTTCCCTTGTGCCCCTCATGACCTGGCCACGAGTGAAATTAATCTCATACGTATATTGTGAACCACTGCCTGAAAGCTAGTTACAAACTCGATGAAAAAGAACGTGAATTAGTGAATGAGACTGAGTTTCAATCCCGATTATTTTTGTGGGTTCATGAGTGGCCTTATTATCGGCCTTTTTGGCGGCCTCTCTCTTGGGTTGTATAACTAACGGTGGCTTTTTAATCAAAAGACCAATGAAGTAGAGTTCGACCTCTAATTTCGCGCAAATCTCATTTTTCGGGTTTATATTTACGTACGTATATGTTTGTCAATTGTCCAAAAAGAGCATTGTTCAGTGGTTCTAGCGGTTGTTCGTGCACCATGATTGTTCCAAGACACTCCGGGATATCATGGTTGTCCCACATTGAGTGACATTCTCATGAAATATTAATCGCAACGATCAATCAAATCAAGCAAAATACTTGGGTGACAGTAATTGACATGGTTGCTCACATAAACAGGAAGAAATAGGTCCGTGTTCTACAGAGCTCCACACGTACAGTACATACGCAATTCAAGCCCAAGAAGGTGTCCACACGGACGTGAACAAACAGCAATACGTAATAAATGCATAGGCTTGTGCATGGGAAAGTTATTTTCATGGCTCGACGTGTCAGGTGGGAATACATCGTGTCCAGGCGATCAAGCTCATTTCGTCGCGTGTCTTCTTATGAAGAAATGAGGCAATCTATATTGCATCACGAAAAGATTTCATGAACGATGACCTTTTCCAAAACAAAATTGACGACGCTGTTCTGGTAGTTATAATTTGGCAATGAGTTTCCTATTAGCTTTACAGGCCAATCATGGTGATCTATTGCCTACTGCATTCATTTAATTCTTTTGAGCATTCCATTATTTACCCTGAACGATCAAAAGGGATTTGGCTTGGGTTTAGGGTACTTTAAGCCAATTATTGGATACAGGGTCGAGGATTGATTTCGCTTTCCTTCACAAGAAAATTTCATTTAGCTCAGATACGCAAAGGTTGATCTAGAGACATATCTAGTTGAGTGCAATTAAAACTCGTTGTATTGTCTATGTACACTACAACAAGACTGTAAAGTTCTTGCCCCTTGATAACGCTTCGAATGTCAATAACCCCTGAAGGGATCCATTTCATTTGAGATTACTCAAAAAAACGTCCTTCTGATTCACGATTGATCTAAATCATGCTCTAAATCGAAGCCATTGAAAGCTGAAAGTTACGGTGCTTGATGGCAACCATGACTTTCTTGATTGTTTGTTAAGCTTTGTTCAAGATTGTTCAAAAGAGGCGACCTGATCCATTGCACTGGCTTCAATTCTTCAAAGTGGCAAAAAACTAATTGAAATTAGGGTCTAGGAAGTAACAGGTCAGGGCTCTTTTGCCTGTTATTATTGAAACTGGGGTTTCTCTTGATTGGTGGTATTGATGATATTGATGATTGATTGTATCGTAAGTTTTCGGTAAAGATGCAATGTTTCCCCGTCGACTAGAGGATGTAGAAAGTACTGGCTCGAATTTTCTACCGATCTACCGTAGTGGAAATTCATTTATTATTTCCAAATCTTTATTTACAAAAATGTTCGGCATTATGAGACAGCATCCAGCAAAGCAACCACAGCTTTTGACACCGATCTTCTTTTTCTCCACATTGCAATGACATGGTTAGCCAAAAAATGCAAATCAAAACAAGAAAATATTATGTGCTAACATGTGGTCTTAAGAAGAATTCTTGGAGACACTTATTTGAGAGGGCATACTAGTATGAATTCCTGAAGTTGTACACCTCTCCTGAGCTGCAAAGCTCCAAGAGTTTCAACTAGTACGCCTTTTCAAGTAAGTATTTCCATTCATTTTACTATTGGTGCCACATACTATTTTGTTGATTTGCCATGTTTTGACAACTTGGGCAAAAACAATTTCGGGCTCAAATGCTTTGCCATCATTGATGAATGAATGGTGCCTTACAATGGCGAACAATTTTGTGAAGGGAAATTTAAAGAGACTGAATGAGTTTCAGTCATGGTAGTTGCTGTAGCGATTGTGGCGCGGCCTGCTTAAAATAGCAAAATGGCACACTGACTTTTTGGCCACAGTGTAGTAATTGAATGCAAATTTGCCAATTCTAAATAGTCTAGGAATTGAGTTCTCATCCAATGACGGATGAACTCGATTCTCCGAGATATGATACGATCAAAAAACTACTTTTAATTTCAGTAAATTGCGTTCACGTTACATGTAGATCTTTTGATACGACGATAGAATAATAACAGTCGCTTCAATGGATATTCCTCGATTTCTTCACCGGCCGAATATAAATAACAAATCTGACATTTGAGTAATGACCTTCTTTTGTGTACGGAGTCCATCTGAAGATGCCTCCAAGTCCTGAAGGCTGTGAAAATTAATGATACACCCAATTCTACAAAGTTACTAGCAATAGGCTGCCATTAAGACGCGAGAAACGGTGAGAGAAAGAAGAAGAGCCTTGATCCCACATTTCAGTTTATCTCTGGTGTATAAAACTTCGAGCTTGCTCCCCCTCAATATACGATAAATGTCGGCCTTTCATTCGTTGTCCCAGTCTCGCCCCTCACCGAAGGACCGAAGGCCTTTATGTGTGTGTGCAAATCTATGAAAAGCAATGGTCATCAAAGCGTCATTAAGGTGTGTGTTTCTCCCTTTCTCCCTCTCCTTCCCCTCTGGATCATTATCATGGCACCCAGAGGATCCTTTTAAGGTTCAAACTTAATGTCATTCCAAGTTCCTTAAATGTTAATCTCTCGGTCTTAAATTATTCACGGACTTTTCAAGGCGCCTGTCTAGATCATCGTCATAGTCTACGATGTGAGTGCAACGGTGGTGCTGGCCTTGGGCCTGTAGCATGCTCTCTAGTAGTATGTGCGGATGTATGTATATAAGCAGAGGCCGGCAAACACACTCGACCGTGTCTTGAAAATTGTCAAACTTTTACGGAACTTTTCGTTTGGTCGTCGAGGATCTTCTCCTTCTTCTTCTTCTGCCTACTTCCACACTTCTCTTTGAAGCTCTGAAGGCTCTCCTTCCCATTTCAGCAGTTTCATCTCCAAAGGCCTCAGCACAGATGAGAGAGTGAGCCCCTTAAGCCAAGAGCATCGCCATGAAATTAACACGGCAATCAAGCCCGCCAATGCATCGGCCTTTTTTAGTCACCCCCAAGTTATCCATTTCAAAACTGTGACTTACCAATGACATCCAAGTTGATATTGTGGTACATTGTGGGGGATTGTCGAAAGTCCACCCGACAAATGTAAGTGCCTTTATCGAAGCGTTGCACGCCCGTTACACTCAGCATGGCCGGAGAGGTAGACACGCGGAAATGGGCCCGATCCCCAAAGGCCGTGGGTTCGGACCAAAGATCCGGCCGATCCGAACCCGGCTCATCTTGGCCTTTTCGAGAGTCGAAACTGGAAAAGATTGGGATAGAAAGCACGTTATTGTCAAGTCGAAAACATTTGACTATCCTAGAAGAAGCCTTTGTAGGGCAAGGCTGCGCTCTACTACGTATAAAGTGTAAGGTCAAGCAGAAAGATCCAATTTTTTTTGGACCTTTGGGTTTCAATCAAAAGATGAATTTTGACTTCTCTTTCTATCGTTCTTGTTAAAAGTTCGCTTTGAGCGTTGCCAACATACTTAAAGCTTGGCATGAAAAATGGATTCAAGTGAAAATTTCCTCTCCTAGTAGAAGGTCACATATCCAAAGACTGACCACAGGACCTCAGGTTTCATTGTGCGATTGTGAAAGCGTTGAATGCCAAAGAAGTCTTACAAAGCCGCGGGATAACTCCATCCAGGATACCCCCTGCTAACCAAAACAATTTAAACACTTCCCTTCACTGGGATTGCGATAATAACAATAACTCAAAAAGGGGTAGAAGGAAACCACTCAGTCACACAAGAGGCAGGATCTCTTTCATCATAAAGACCACCCTGCCAGACCATGGACCCTATCACTAAATCCAGTCTAATCTATTTCAATGCTTACCCTGTACTCTGAGTGTAGCGGGTTGGGAGAATGCTTGAAAATCGATAGAATTCTGAATGCTTCTACTCAAGTTCATTGAAGGTGCTTGGGAAAATTGGAACAATAAGCTCTCGAGGGTGTTACATTGGCTGGTTAAAGCCTGAACTCCAAAGGACGTGAATATAATTGTTCCAATCTATAGTTACCAAAAGAGTTAGGCTCGATTTAGGAGTTAGAAACGCTCAAGAAGCCTGAGTACGATTTTGAATCAAAACAAGCATTAATAATCGGCAGACATTTTAAGGCTCACGAGTTTGGTATAGCGAATCAGAATTTGGAAACACAATTTCAATCAATCTTTTATTTGTTCTTGTGGGTCATCAAATTCTTGTGGAGTTATGATAAGCGAGCAAATCATCCTGGAATACCAAAATAGAACAAATGCCTTCCCAATCGGAATAAGAGAGCGTAGGTTTTTCAAAGAAAAAAAGGGAATCGAAATTAAGCAAAAAAACCAATAATACGTAGTTTCTTCGCGCTACGACCGTCCCAATGAAGACTAATTAGAATCCATTGCTCACTTAAGCAATTTTTCAATTTTATCAAAATTGAGCATCAATTAAGCCCCAATCAATGACTTACAAAGTGATCATCCGCGTCGAGCATCAGTGTACGTAGGCGACTCTTTAACATGGTGTTCTTTGTTATTGTAACATCACAGTACGTTGAAAAAAACATGGCATGTCTCGAGAGTACTCGCGTCAAAAAGGGAAAGTACAAGAGTCCTCGTCTCGACAACATTGGATCCAGTAGTTTGGTCCAATATCATCCATGATTTTGCATTCTTATTTCCCGCGTCTGCTTGGCTCTACAGCTCTGACATGTTTGTTCCTCAACTCCGTTCCAAACCAACGACTGAACCCGAATTTCTTACCTATAAATAGGAGTAGGGGACTCCTTCCTGTACCATAGGACTAAATAAACACTATCTCCTGGGGTGGGTGCCAAGATATTGCACGGCAACTCGGCTCGTCCGCCCTCCACGGTCATGATATCAATTTCATCCGCTGACGACGAATCTGCAAGAAGTAATCAGAAGGGTGGGTGTCCGGAAGATTACGATCCACAAACTCTGCCAAATCGCGCCTCAATTATTTCCCTCCCCCCTTTCGTTTCTTTTTCTTACTGCTACTCCATCATCTATATAACATCCCCTAACTTCTTACTTGCATGCAGTTGTTGGTTCCCAAAGTGCAGGGCTGGCATATGTTCTCTGTTCGAGAAGAAAAACAAAAACACCCGCACCACTCCAGGTCCAATGGCTAAATGCAGTGAAGGAGAGGATCAAACTCAAGTGAGCAAGACACGGAAATTGCTCATTATACATTTATACTGTATCTCCTATGATAATCAGTTTTGGATGGGTGGATCGGGATGATATGGCACATCACTTGAGTAGCGGACCAAATTGTGTTCCATCTCGTCTCTTTTCCTGGTTCCCAACGAGAAGACGAGAGAATAAAAGCAAGAGAGCATAGCACGAGAGAAAGAGACAACATTTACCCTTTGCTTTTAGTGAAATGGGCCACTGACATGGACCACACCGAAAAAGAGGACGAATCGGCAACCAGGAGCAACAAGAGAACTTCCTGAATGCACTTCCAGTTCCGAGTACAGTAATGGTACACTTCTTCCGATGCCTTATGAATGACCTTCGACAAGAGAGCCTCTGTCAACTTTTTTGCCTTGATTGTTTATCCCTAGGCGAGTTCCTTCATGGATGGATGGAACAATCTATAATCTAAAGTCATGCCAAGTGCTCCTCCATTATCCCAGGTTCCATTATCTTCGCTGTTTCTGAGGCCATTTTCGATTCCCCTTTTCAGATGGTCTTTGCCCAGTGATTATGATGATGAATGAGCGCATTCAAGATGCGAGAAACGGGAACGTTCCCCTTCCAACTTGCCATGGACCAAGAGAGCCCAAACGAGAGAACCAAGACTGTCAGAGACACACAGAGTGGGACCAGGGTGGTTGAGGAGTACCAGAGTGGCAGAAGGACCATGGAAAGAGAGGGTAGAGAGAAGAAAGACAGAGAGATAGAAAGAACGAGGGGGGGAGGAAATTGCCGGATAGGGAATAAGCCGTTCCTTGTTAGAGGTACCTAACGGCCTGATCTTAAACAAGGTGTGCCGAAAGACGTTTTGCATATTTTCTCAACTTCACGACGTCTTCTACCCCCCACTCGTCCTTCATGTAGTAGGAGCACTCTCATATTTGGTCTTGTGGTAATTTCATTTTATGGCACCCATAAACTTGTTTGGTAACACTCACCGCCAACACCAAGATGTTTGTGCCTTTGTGTGGCTGGTGTTCAAGCTCACCTAAACTGGGACAAACAACTAGTTCAGTCTTTAGCAATCCTGGCTATCAAACTCAAATGCATCGAGTCGAAAAATTGCTTCCAATTATCGAGCCACTACTACTCCTACTTTTTCGTGTTCTAGGGAACTCTGTACTGTTCAGCGTGAATAGGAAGACTCCTGGAACATTGGACCATCACTCGAAACTTTCGCTTTTGTCCTGTTCCATTGGTGCTTGGGCGTGTTTATATAAACAGTATGCATGTGTTTGGAGTGCCAGAAGAACAAACAAGTGTCTCTCATACAGTAAATAAATATATAGTGGGTGTATATATATCCTTGTACCCACGACCGAGACATCCATCCCGACATCATGGAGCAAGCAGTCTCAGAGTAATACAAACTACCAAAGCTGAGAAGCACAAGCCACCCAGCCACCCAGCCACCCAGCTAGCAAGCAAGCAAGTGAGCAAGTGAGCGGGTGAGTTAGGAAAAGTGGCTCTTCAGGCCAGAAAATGAGGCTGCCTTTTTGCCATCAAGATTAGTTGGGATTAGGTCCTCTTTGAGCTTAATAGACTTTGAGTATGGCGGATGAGAAGGATCTCGCTTCATCTTTATCTTGCATAAGAAAAAAACGGATAAGAAAAGATATGGTTCAAGGCGATAGAGGCTTAAAAAAAGAGAGAGAGAAAATCTCAAATGAAAATACTCTCAGCTCAGTCTTCTCTGATCGGAAGCGAACCCATGGAATGAAAATCGATACTTCACTCAAGCCCAATTTATAATGCAAACTTGACTAGTACATCACTGCCAGGACGAGTATTCATGGGAAATGGAACCAGTGAAACTCGGATTGGTCTACCAATTGATTCAGTCTGGCCGAAAGTTTAGCGGCCAATAGACAGCATTAACCCGGAAGCCCCAGCAGCCAGAATATTAAACGAGATGTGTGAGTGCACAACCTAACCTGAGTGTCTTCTCTATTGTAATTGAAGCAACTTTGCTGCATGTCCACTTCGTAGCAGCCAGTGAAATCAATTATGGCTTCCTTAGGTTAGGCAACAACCCGGGGAGTCTCATGGGAGCACTTGCTGGAGTAAGTGCAACCAACTCCTCAGTGTTAATAGGTTGAAAAGATTTAGCAATGCAATCTCGTTAAGATTGGAGAGCGCTCAACAACGAATACAAAAGTATCCAAATGTTGTGGGTCTCATTATCACCTCGCAAAACGAGAGGGTCTTTTTAAAACTGACAATCCAATGGAACTCCTACTGTATTGTATCTCAATCAGGTATACAGAAAATGGTTAATTGATTAAGAAATCTCAAGTTGTTTTTCGCTCCTCCCGAAGATGTCAAACTGAGAAGGTTCCTGATCCAGCACATAATTGTCCCAATCTTTTTCCCTCTCTACCAATCGGAAAGTTTCCTTGTCCCATAATGTTGAGCTGTGGCCACTAAGTCAATCCATTACTTCCGACTAACGGGCGGGGCTATAAGGTCGAAGAAAACTGTCAAAATGTCCCGAACTTTGCCTCCAAAGCAAGGGAGAGAGAGAGGGAGAGATTGAGGGAGAGGAGTGCTTCTTGTTCCACATGATTGAAATTTGGAACTTCAACCTGACAAGATCCTCTCCTCAAAGTCTGTCGGCTCTCAATCCCGAAATAATACCACACATTCGTCGGTCCTTACATGCGCACCCACTCAGGCAGGCATGGTCGGAACTAGTCCCAGATTACTAAGTCAATAATATGATTACAGAGCGGGATCAAGCCAACCCTCCCACCAAAAAAAAACCTCCTCCGGCCTCGAGATTGACGCTTTCTTCTTTCTTCTCCTCGACAATGTTTGTGTGTGAGAGAGAGAGAGAGAGAAAAAAAAGAGAGTGAGGGAGTGGAAGAGGGGAAGATCTTCTCAAAGAAAAAAAGCTGGCTAAGAAAAAGTTTGTCGAGAGTTCTCTAGTAGATGGAAAACTAAGTCCCACCCGAGAGACGCACCAAAGAGCTTTGTGTTCGCAATCTGTTTGTGTGGATTTGGTTGGACACATTGATTTTTTGCACCCGGGGAAAGAAAAAAGAATCTGGCCAAACTTGCCAGATGAGAGAAAGACAGTCAGTCAGTCCGACCAACCTCGGAGAACCGGAAAAGCTCCGTAGAGTATTTGATCTATTCACTCCTGACATCTGTTAGACGTGGCGAAATGCATCTCTCTCAAGCCCTCTTGGTGCTCAGAATTGCACTCGGAATTATTAACCTTTTAAGGTCGGTCTTGGGTCGGTGATACGAAGTCATAGTTGAGTATTCATAGTAACGAGACTTTTCAGTTAAGGGACCAATCGCAAGCGATAAATCGCCCGGCCTCCTCTTTTCCTACGTGGCAGTCATTGCAAAACTTTTAGGTCTAATTTGGGCTGTCAAACTTTGGGAATTTTGCATTTTGCACTTGGCCTTCGCAGAAGTTTCCAACATCGCCTCGTCTACTAAAGCTTGTACTACAGTATGTACACAGAGTGTTTGGGTGTTCTTATACTACCCGACCAACGAGAAACCAGCCAGAGAAGCCGTCCATTTTGACTTTGGGAAGGCCAGCCTCAGACATGACTGAATGTGACGGGGGATCGCATTGACGCCTGTTTGATCCCCGGGTTCTGACATGCAAGATCAACAACGCTGGCCGGGTTTAGACCACAGAGGTTCCTTCCGTTACCTTTGAGCTAGATCATGAAACTAATCTGAGATGTAGGAATCGGGGAAGGGGGCAAATCCCAATGGATCTCCACGGCTCCAGATGCACTCGAAAGCAAGAGGCTGTTCGGAACAAGCGAAATAAACAACTTGGCACCGATCTAGCGGCAAAGCAACGATCTTTGGCTAGAAGAAGTTGCGAACTTGTTGGAACGAGGAGAGAAGCCAAGAAGAGGGCACCAAAGGCACGGAAGAGAGTTTCACTTTGCATGGTATACGATATAGACTTGCTTGTCCACATTAAAGGATCAGGGCTTTGAAGGGGAGCATGAAAACCCGCCGAAGCATGTCACGGAATCTCAAGATGAAGAGGAAACACCAAAGTTTGTCTCCAAAAGTAAAAGCAGATGACAGGTCAGAATTGGAAACAGGCATTCTCACTTCCGTTGGAATGGTTCCACTCGCGGGTTCTTGCAATCATCGAGCTCTTCTACTTCTCAATGATCCACCCCCCCCCCGGGGAAGATCAACATGGAATGGACCACGGACATGGGTCGGAAGTTTGGGTGCATTATTTGGGTATGCCCAGAGATGTCCGGGAACCAAAGTGAGGTAGGCGGGTCAAACGATCTGCAATGAACTTTCTTGCAACCAAGTTCGCGATAACTTCTCGCACTGGACTAGATTTGGGACGCAAGGGATTGTTTTGGTCGCGAAACTTTGCAGGGAAATTGGACCACTGAAGAAGTCGTCACACACTCACCTCCTTGGTTGTGGTACGTGATTAGGTTTTTGGTGCCAATAATGCAAACAATGTCCAAAACAACCTTCCAAATGAAATGGTTCTATTTCAAAATAACAAAAAAATGGGACCCTGAGGCATGAATTGAAGCACTGAGTGCAAATAGAGGAAGTGCGTTTCTTGTTGTTCTCGGCCTTTCAGATTCCTTGACCATTAGGAACCAGAAATGACATTAATAATGCTTTGGAATGTAATCACGAGTTGATTGATACTGCCCATGCTCTGATTGGTTCACTGTCAAAATTCAGTCCTCCAATTGATTTGGGCACAACTGTCGAGTATAAGCATTTTAAAGAATACCTATCACTCCAAAAATCTCCGAGTCTATGAAGGCTCTCGCACGACAAAGTAAAGACCCAAAGGCCACCATCACGAAGACCTCTTTGGGGGCTCAGTGGGTTGGGTCGTATCCAGCCTTGGAGTTTGGTAATTCGTGTCACGAGTCCAAGAATCAATCGCCGTCTTCGCGTTCGTCGTTCCAAAGGAGCCATGGGTTCCAAAAGGTGCCCTCAAATGATCCCCCCCAAACTTCTTTCCAAGGCAATCGAGGAGTCTCGGTAGACACTCTCAGCTGGCCTGTGTCATACAAAGGAAGCTGTTAAAATGAGAAATTCCAGATTGGAGTCCGAACTCAAGTGTAAAGCTGTTATTGAAAAAGCAGGTCGGTGAGTTGCAATGTGGCCCCCAAAAACACTAAAGGCGAGGTTAGTTGCCACTGGACCTGCTCAAAGGTCGAGAACTACTAGATTTGCCCAGAAGAGAAACCCATAAACCACTTGAACGTTTGTGTTGAAAGAAAAGGCTCAATTTAGCCAACTTGGCCGTTTAGGCCTTCCTCCCCATTAAGATAGTCCTCAAGGAGGTATACGCAGGCAGGAGAAAAAAACGATCTTTGAATTGTAATTTGTGGTCTTTGAGCGGCCTTCATCTTGTGGGTCTTCAAAAAAGGAGACCGTGGCCAAAGAGGAAGAGCTCGTGGCCAATGTTCCAGGAACATGCGGCTTTGAGTTGAAGCCCTTCCGTTAAGACCTTGTGCAATTTATTGGCAAACGCTCAAGCCTCTTTTAATTGCTCTGGAAGTGCGCGGCCTAAAAATGGTCCCAAGCGAAGTGGAGAAACCCAATCGGAACAGATTTCGAAAGAAACTCGAAGCTGACCTGTTTCGAACCGTCACATTGCCGCAAGTTTCTGACATCACTTTGAAACCAACGAGTGAAATAGAAAGTCTAGTAGAGGGAGGATTAGCCTTTAACCGGCTGATATGCGGCCTTCTTTTCCAAAATACTCTTTTAAGAGGACCAAGTCATAACAAAAAAAAGTTTTAACTTAACTTTCTAGATTATCATATCCCAATCTCATGGCTCTTCAAGTTCAAGTGAGATTTAGATTTACCAGAGTCATGGGCATCCATATTCATGAATTCTTGCTTCTCCTTCTCCTTTCTTTCATTCAGCTCTCTTCCGGACTAAAATAAAAAAACAGTATTACTGTATAAAAAGCTTCCTTCTTCCTCCTTTACGTATTGATCATAGGAGCCTTCATTCTGCTCTTTCTAGATACTCTCACTCACACCATATTCATGGAATGACGACGTTGAATGAGAACGAGAAAACCAACCGAAGAAGCCATTCTCTGCTCCTACACTACATGTACCTTTCCTCTCCACATTTTCCACATATGGCAAGAATGAAGCAAATGTATAAAGACTCTCCTGAGCTGAGCGGCTTTGAGGCGAAGCGAAAGAACGTCTCCACTTCACTGATCAAATTCCCAGCCAATCCATTTCAAACACCGTGGGAATCTGACCCTTAAACAAGAGCTTCCATTGGGCATGTTTGGGCAAACAATTTCATCCGTCTCCAATTCTCAATATACCGTATTGCGAGGAGCGCAGATAGCAAGGCTCATGCACAAAATGTTTCCAACAGTGCACACATGCACACGGTCTCCATTTCAAGTTTGACTGAAGGTGAATCGAGATGAAATTTGAATATTGATGTCTGATCAAAAGTCAGGGAGATCATCATCCGCTGCCCCCGGAACCATCATATCCTCCTTCTGTCTTTCTTTCTCTTCTTTCGCTTTCTCAAACACATGCAAGACCAGAGTGGATTTATGTGAGCAATTTTGATCACAGATATGGACTAGTCGTTGAAGAGCAAGAAGTAGAAGATGAACACGGCAAAGCGTCTTTACACGCCCCCTAGTCGAGGATTCCCACAAGGCCATTCCAAGTCCAACCACAAAGGGAGAAGAGGGAGAGAACCTTTCTAGAGCTTAGCTCGGAAGATCCTTCACTTGCAGCCTTCGTCTTCTTCCTGAATCCAGGAGCACGCTCAATTCTACTCTGAAGTCTCATCCACCATGTATTGCAAATCATATGCTTTTTTTACAAAACTCCCAAGGAGGTTCGTAGTACGTCATTGAATTTATTTAAGAAAATGTCAGCCATACAAGAGATGGGATTGCGCTCCAAATCAACTCAAAGTCAAGGATTAGGTAGTCAAATCATAATCCATGGACGAGACTAAGTGTATGTTGTCCCATGCATTCAGGGTTGGATATTTTCCAATCTCCAAGGGTATTCTGGGTAAGTAGTGTAACACTCAATTCAAAAGTAGATATGATGATAGGGGACATACCGAATCCAACGTCCATTCGTTGTGACTTTGTGCCCTCAAAGTATCCCTCAGGCTTACAAGATGCCACTAATTGCATTCTTTCTCCAACAAAGGCCAGCAAGAGCACGTGGAAGACTGGACAAAAGGACAGTCATTCCAGGTATTTCATTTACCTTCGTCTTTGTATGTATGGATTGGATGGCTATATAACTAACAAATCATTGCGGAATCAAGGAGTATTACTTGGGAAAGCGAAAATATCGAATTCCATTGGCAGGAAATCAGATCCGTAAACGACCTTGTTACTTCACTTTGAGAAATGAGCATGGAAATCAGGAAATATGAGATCTACATAGATACCCGATGGCCGTGGAGGCATCTCCCCGAATCTTTTTTGGAACAGAACATTCCCGATCCCGCATTTCTTGATGTGCAAGAGAAACTATACATTTTCCACTCGAGACTACTGTATTCCAGCGAAAAAGTTCCGCAAGATCAAAGGCTAAAGATGAGACTATAGATTCAACGTTCTACGACAAAATAGCCAGAACCAGATGAAAAGGAAGGACGGTTTTTTTTTGGTTCGTGCCAGTTCTCTAAGGTTAATCAACTTATGAAGTGTTTCCAGTTCGAGCTCAAGGTTCAATGCCCAATCGAATGTGAAAGTTAAGTTTCGGCTGTCTTACCTGAATCGAATGCCAAAACTCCCTTGGAAGGCCAAGTCAAGAAGGCCATCGTGACAAAGAGGACGCCGAGAAAGCGGATGTTGTCTGCTGTACGGCCAAGGCGCAAGAAGGCCATCGTGACAAAGAGGACGCCGAGAAAGCGGATGTTGTTGCACTTCATTGATTTTTCATTCATTTTCAACGCGGAGTCTAGATCTCACACGAGAAGGATCGATAATCGGATGGTTTCCCAATTCACTACTAGTTGAGCTTTCAAGGTGGTCGTGATCGCAGATGGTCATATCAATTATTTTGACACCCAATACGTTCTTTTTCAATTGAACTGGGCTCTTATGAGTAGACGTGGACGTGGCTGCGTGTCTGAGAGATTCTAGCTCTATATCTTGTAAAGATCGGAAGAGACGGACTCAAAAAGGGCGAGGTGGACCATTTCAGTGTTGCAAAGAGACCCATGAAATGAGTTCCATTCCCTCGTCTGCCGTGTTTCTCTTGCTCTCGAGTTTATAATCAATTTCCAGCACCTTCTTCTTCGTCTTCTGCTTCTTCTGCTTCTTTTCCTTCGTTTCGTCCGTTTTGGCTCCTCGGTGCATGTGAGTTAGAGTGTGAGTGTGTATGGACCTTCGCAGCTCTTGATATGGCTAGTGGAACCGGTTCATGGGTCCTTGAGGAGAGTAAAAAGGAAATAGGAATGTGCCTCGGATTATTACACTCTAAAATGCACTTAAAAGCTCCTTCCTCTCCCTTTATCCGGTGTGCGACTGAGTGGCAGGGTGGCGGTTGTTGCCCAATCTAGCAATCCTTGGGGAGTTTCTCAGCGTGGCCACCAACGTGGTTGTTGCATACGACGAGCCTAGTACGGTGGGTCCTGCTTGCTCACTTGATAGCCAATTCACTCGGGCGTCTCAGTTCTGTTTTTTAAGGGACTCTGTCTCGTTCCCTGGGTCGTTCTGTATTTCTTTCCTTCTTTCTGTCCCTGGCACGGGTTGGGCTCGGACTCTATGAGTAAAGAGATACCCTTGACCAGTCTGGGGGATGGCTTTTGGACACGTTAGAGTTGGTTGATGCGAGAGCCAGTCGCTGGATGTCCGAGAGCTCTTCCCTCACTTTATGCCCCTCGGGAAAACAAGAAAGATCTGACGTGTCCAGAATTCTCAAACACTTTTGGGATCTATCTCACTTGGGCCAGTGTGTGAGAGTGTGAGTCTGTGTGCGTGCGTGTGCAGATATGTATGTACTGTTTCAGAGGCAACGCTGCTGCTCTGGCTGATGTTCTATATAGGAGGTTGAAACCTACAGATCCCTCTTGACCGTGGTTATCCACATCATCCATGAGCGGCACTTTTTCCCCCGTCGCCTTGGGGTCTCCGAAAAATCAGTTGTGGCTCGCTTATGAGGCGCTTTTGATGTGTTTTTCTCGCGGTAGTCAAAGAGCCTCTTGCTGTTGCCCGATGTCTTGCCTCAAAGTTGTTGAAGGTCCCGTCGAGTTTGATAGTACCATCGAGATTCGTGCGACCGCCTCCAGACACAACAACACAACAAGTATCCGGGTATTGGACGTTCTCAAGACCTTTTGTCAACGCCAACAACAACAACAACGGACGGCAACTCGGCTGGAACTATCGTGACTGTATCTTTTTTCTACTTGGTATGTGACGAGTAAGTCGCACAGGAAGCCTTCATGATTGCCCTCTTTGTGCTTGAGATCTCGACCTCGAGGAGCCAAGATCGCTTTTTGCCACCTGGATTTGACTTTGGGCCCAGACTTGAAACACCCACACTCGCCCCCATGCACGACGTAGCTCTGTTTCAGATCGGTGAATCCCTTGGGGAAAATCAATCATAGATCTGTAGATCCGGAACAAAAACGAGTCTCGATGGAAGCGCGAAGGTCCCGAGGAACTCGGAACTTGGTCCAATCTTGCACAAGCAAACACTTCATTCAGCACTCAAGGAAACCATTATGATGAGTTGGATGGAAACTTACGCCCATTGCGGCATCCAACATCCAACCACAGCAATAATAATTCGACACCTGATTATGGTTTTCTTTGGGAAACTTTTTTGTTAGGCACCAAATAAACCTAATAGCGGTGACAGAACGAGAGCGTTGGGCTTTCGGGCTCTCTCTAGTGACTGAATTGCCCTTTTTCGAGGTTCCCTTTTTACGATGGTGTCATGATGTGTGCCAGGCGAGGCCGCGGCCTCCAAGCTCGCCGTCCTCCGTTGGAGAGGAGAATGCAATAAGGAACAGTTCCCGGTTTCCCTTCGTTCTCGCTTCGTCTCTCAGAGAGGCCCTCTGAGTGAACGGAAGGAACAAACCGTTGAGCGAAAGAACGCGAGACCAAATGGTCGTACGTACGTACGTACGTAGTACAACATACAGTCGTACAGTGGATGGTATGGTGTTCCATTTGAAGACTCTTTTTCAACCCTCAAATCCGTGGCTGGCCTTGCAGAGGAAAAAGCGCCAAACTCTCATCATAACCAGGCATCCACCACATGCACATCCAGAGAAGCAACAGCCTGGTGTGACCACTTGGCTGTCTTGGTGAGCGCCAAAAATGAGCTAATTTCTGTCCGTGAACCATATCAAATTTTCGGTCGATCCGATTTTTGCACGAAAAGAGTTACTCGCTACAAACACACGCATCACACACCGACCATGTGGGAACCAAAATGCTCCTTCAAAGGAGATTGGAAAGAAACCTATTTGGCGACATTGTCTTTTTATTGCCTTGTGCGAACTCCGGCAAGTATGCCATCATTCAAGGTTCAAATGCTTATCTGGCACGAACCAATCGAAATATATCATTCAAATATGGAACAGATCTATCAATTCCACCTCTGCTGGATCCCAACTCCATTGGATACTAGGCTCTCATTTTCAATTATGAAATGAGTTCCATTGGAGGAACGAGAGAGGGAGGGTCACTTTCCCCTCGCCAATCGCTTAATCAAATTTTGTTAAGATCTCCAAAGCTCAGCGAAAACGAGCCAAAGGACCCCTTGCACCAATGCCACGATCCAGCTTGCCTTGCAATCGTCGTCAGTCAGTCAGTCATTCCTGGAGGCATTAAGTTTCCTATTCTTTCTTTCTTTCTTTCTTTCTTTTGTTGCTCCCTCGCAAAATGGCTTGCAAACTAAGTAAAGAGGGGGGAGCTTAAGAAGCAATTAAAATAAGTCTTCTACATTTCCTCGAAATAAATCCGTACGCTAGGGAACAAGAAGAAGCAAGTCGTTCTCCGACGGTTCTGTGTCGGCAGGACCAGAGAAGGACATGATGAAGGGGTCGTCGGTTGGTAATTCATTCATTTTTTCCTAAAGATCAAGCAACCGGGCCTTCCTTTTTGTTCACAATTTGGTCATCTTTCTTCAGCTTCTTCTTAAGATAGAAAATGATGGGAGCGCTACAACATTCACTTGAGGGTGATGCCACAAAACTCACAGGAACAATGAATGACTGTCATTTGCATATATGAATTAGTCATCGTGAAACCGCTTTTCATAGAACAAGTTGGAACATTGTTTGCTTTGAGTAATGTGTATATATTTCTACTTAATCTGTTCGAGATGTTTATGACATATTTAAGACCTTTTTCTATATATGGTCATTCATGGAAGGGGCTGAAGTATTTAGAAACCAGGTCTTTTCAAATGCTGCCAATTCCGGCCCTTCACTTAATTAATCGATCTTGTAACAAAATAATCGATATCGTAGAAATTGGCCAAATCTTTTGGTTGGCTCATATTCCTCTTAAGGCTTAATAAAGCCAGTCTAAAACTACTCTTGAACAAATTGTGAGATTTTTTTCCAAAAAGCCGTCAATCAAGCGTGTCAAATAAAAATGTCTCAGCAAGCTTAAGTCCATACAAAACCACGACATTCGTAAAGATCTACAATACAGCTTCATTGAATATTTCTGCTTGATTGTTGATGTTTTAGGAAATGCATGGATTTTAATTGACTCTTATTAATGAAGCAACATTTAGAGTTTCAATTTGATTAGGATCTACACTGTGACCGTAAAGCCTTCGCGCCTCGAATTTAGTCATCCGTCTATGTACTCCTGCTTGCTTTCAAATAAAATAGGAAACTCCAAAAATGCGAGAGGTTCTCCACAACAATCGCACATTGCTTTCATACCGTAGTTCTACCCATTTCTAGTTTCGATAGAAATGAAGGACCATTTCATCTTCACCGGAAATTTTCTTGTTTAAAATTCCGTTACATGACACCACCAAAAGCACCGAGAAATAGACGAAAGGTATTTTTCGACAATGTTAGGAGAGAAAAGGCTGACCTAGCACTCTCTTTTCTAATGATTCTTTACCTCCAATAATATTTCAAAGGTGATTTGAGAATTTGAAGCCAATCGACCAGGTCGTCTCTTTCGATCCGGGACAAAAATTCATGTTTCATGTCAAGCAGCACATCTCCCAACTCTAAAATGCTTCTATTTTTCATTTCATTTAGCTAAATTATGGAAAAAAACTACCATGTCATAACTTATCAAGCATAAAAATCGGTTGAACAGTTCCTTGATAGTCGAAGTGATATCAATGGGCAGGAACTTTACGGTCACACTGTTTTTTCTCAATTTCTAGCTTTAATTTACAATACATGACGAAAAATGCACGACGAATACCAAACTAGAGGCCACAAATTTAAGCAGCAGCACACTTTATGAAAATTCAAGGTTTTCAAACCTGGCATCTCATTTCCATGATACACCGTCAGTCTCAAAGCAAAACATGAATTTCTCAGAAAACTCCGCTTTACTTGCAAAATGACGATCCTTGAAATATCAAATTTGACATTTTAGTTGACTAAAACCCCATAAGAACACAATTAAGATTGGGTAAAAACCCTCAATTTGTAACGGATAAAGATTTGGGGACGTGCACGTGCTCTTTCAAATTGGATACATGCCAAGATGTAAGTCCTCAAGTTCGAGGAATCGGTCATTAAGAAAGGAGTTTCCTCCAAAACAAAAAAGAAGAACCTACGCCCAAGAAGAACGAAAGCCTGCTTTTAGCTTTGTGAACCATGTCAAAAGTGTCACATATACTACGGCTCTTCATGTTTCCTCCAACACTACCAGGTACCACCAGATGGCAACCGCCTCACCAAAGGGACCAAGCCACTCAAAAGATCCCCAGTTCTCTTCTCCATTTCTTGCTTGAACTCAGTTCACGTCTTCCGCTCTATTCTCTTACCAACCAACCTAGACTGAAATAATTTTCGGGAAACATGCGATTTTGTCGTAACAAGGACCTTCTTATCCTTAAGTTCTTCTTTTTCTCCTCCCCCGGTTCTCCTCGTCTTTGACGGGTTTGCCAACATGCAAGCACCTCTCAAGGAGCCTTGGTATGGCAGTGTTCACTACCTACCTACATAGCACCAAAACATGGACTTCCATGCACAATGCCGCGGAAACATGTTGGCAAACTTGAGCAAAACCTGGACGGAATGGCAAAAAAAAATGCCTAGCAAAATTTGGCATTGTTGACAATGCACTGTGCTTCTTATCTTGAGGTGGTCGATTACTTCCCTCCAAGATCGGAGCCGAACGTTGCTCTTACAAGCATGGAGTCCTCGAAGTGAGGAACTGTTCCATTATCCAATTGATATCCTATCTGGAACCCTTTCCCCGAGCTGAGATCACCTTTCCGGAGATGATGCATCCCTGTCCATCAAAAAAGTTGGCCCATGCCCAACACGAGGTGAATACCTCAGGGTCAGGTTACCTAGCATCACCTTCCATTCCGAGGTCCGCCAGTAATACCAACTGTGCAGCAGCTACTGTACTACATATATGTATGTACATTGCTCAACCTCGCTCCTAGTTTGGAGAAGATGGAGGGAACCAGCGAGCACTTTGCAATTGTTCCTTCTCTTGTTAGAAGATATGTCACTCAACATTTATGTAATTCTTCTTTACAACTACAACAAACAAAAGGATGGCGGCGATATGCATCAACATCTGCCGATTACTTCCTTCATTAACTCATTCATTCATTCCCGTATAATCATCGACCCACGCCACCTGGGTCTTGGTCTTGCATATGGGACGCCAATTTCGCTATTGACTAGTCCTCACACTACGGCCATGGACCTGAGTCCAGGACATTCGTATCCTCCCTACAACACATCCTCTGTCCCTCGTTCAGTGTTCCACGGTTTGTGTCTGTCTCTCGACCATTGAAAGAGAAGGATGGCTGGGAACAAAATGATTATCTTGGGGCTCCACTTTGTAGTCACAACTTGTGCCTCAGGACTCCTTACCACAGCCCACCTAACCACACACCCAGTCGTGGTGGTGGTAGTGGTGGTAGTGGTGGTAGTGGTGGTGGGGGTATTAATACCAGAACGCTTGTGACTGGCGCAGTTCCAAGATAGATAGAGAAGACGCTACTTCTTCTAGCAGTGCTCCTAATACTGGCAACGTACCACTTCTGAAAGAATGCTATGAGAATGAAAAAGAGTGCTCAAGAATTTTTTCCAATCATCTACCCGTTCTTTCTGCTGCCATACTAAACGCCAGGGTCGCCATTGCAACGTTGATGCCCATGGCCAATCAGTACCAGACTGAGCTCGGGTCCACTTTGGAGGGTCTGGATCCATGATTCAGAGTAGTTTGGGATGTATGTTTCATCAATGATGAACCCTTCCACGTGATAGAGGACGATTGGCAGCCCTAGACTTTATATTATCCGTGGCCTAGCCTTGGCCAGGGTGCCAAAGGGCCCCCAATCTTGTCGTCCTAATATTGGAAGCACCCTCAAGAACAACTGATATTGAAAAGGCATGATTCATGGCCTGAAGGCCGGGAAACGGAACCCTAAGAGCTTCCTTCCGTTGGTCGAGGTTGGGAACCAATTGGAGCCAACCAACATGGGCGTCCTCTAAACCATCCTGATGGACTTCATTTGTTACGGACAAGTGCGGTTGTTTCAAAAGAAAACTGTTGAAGTCCGGTTAGTGGAGAGGACAGAAATAGAAAAAAAACCGCGGCAAGTTTGAACAATTGAGAGCCGTGAAGGAACCTTCGCATGGTCCTCGTGTTCGATTGAGGTATGATGAGACTGCACCCCAAGTTTCTTTTGAGCTGTTCCGAGTAGCAGCAAATTGTGAGAGAGAAACTTGAGTTATTTCTCATGTAGAGAAACTTTTGAGTTATATTTGCCGCTTCAGTGCGTTCCATTTCAGACTTTGAGAGCTTGGCTTCCACTCTACCTAGTTGGATGGAGTATCTCGTTGTACTCGAATAAAGCGCCTTTCTTTTGTAGTGGTATTCGACTAGTTCACATTTGCTTTTATTCAAAAAACCTTCGAATGCCAATGATAAGAAAGCACGTTGTCAATGCACACTTTTTAAAGCTTACTCAAGCTCCGATTTTTCTTAGCTTTCCAACTTGGCGATTTCATTTCATTTGACCATCGTTGAACGGAAAGTTGTTTACTTTAGACCAACTTCACAACTTCACATCCAGTACGACTTTAATTTAACCACCCCAAATACAATTTTAAATGAAAAACATCGCCAAGTAACAAATTCTTCATCAAAAAAGACGTCAAAAGAGTAATATAGTAGAATCCATTCCAAAGAGAATCGGAAATTTCCATTCAACTAAACGATCAATCAAGAAGAGTCTCAGAAATGGAGGTTGCGTTAATGGATAATTTCTAACCGAACAACTTTCCCACATGTATCATTGAGGCACTAATAAAGACTTAAAGGCAAACATAATTTGGAAACGTAGGTGCTGCCACTCGTAAAATGATTTTTTTAACCAAAAGCTGAGTAACAGAATCGAACCTGGAACCTGTGTCTAGCAAAGCTAATCGGCATATTGTACCGATATATGTATTCCGATCTCCTTAAGCACAAAATATGTAACTAAAATCATGATCCTGATGAAAGTATTTTGTAACTGATTGCTATTTTTGTGGCTCACAACATTACTTTTATTTTTCATTAGCAATATCTCATTGGTAGATAACACTTTCTTTTAGAAATTTTGATTATTGTTCCATCGTGGAGATGACACCATGTGCTATGTAAAGCTGTGACAACATGACGTAATTTTCTGTATGCATTTTTTAAATCATAACGTTGGCAAGATTTCATCCTAAATGTACCAATCTGCAACGCAATTCGAAAAAGGCTATCCAGATCAAATTGCTTTCGTTTGATTTCAATTAGCTTTCATTTTTGTTCGATTTAATGTGTTCATTTATGGCATTCAGAGGCATACGGATTCTTAGGATGAGTTCATTTCTCACCAAAACCTTTGGCAATATTGTTGAGTCTTTGATAGCCAATATTCATTTTGAATTATTTAGCACACCAATGTCAGAATATCTGTAAATTTAACTCTATGAAAGGTACTTGCTCTTAAAATTGGAGTATCTAAAATTTCAGTTTGAAGAAATTGATTGCCAAATCCAAGGACCCTGAGTTATCATGTATGCAACCCTATTTCCATAGCTAGAGCATTGACCACAATCAATGCAAATGAAAGCAAACTCCGTCATTTGAAACTTTATTTTATGGCTCTCTTTTCAAGAGTGGTTGGAAAGTAATTCTTCAGTTAATAGTGTAGAGAAAGCCGATGTAAAATATCGGCTTTTAATAGCTTCAAGTCATGATTATTACTGAAAATCCTGTTAACACAAAATAAAATTGTGCTTTGCTTGTTCAAAAGTTTAACATTTTTGTAGCCAAGTATTTAAGTAGAAGGCCCCGCCAACTTAGGCCTAAACTAATGATGCTAAATTTTTCTAATGTCTATTATTGGCATACATATTGTTCAAAGAGTGTGGCTAATATCATTTTTGTAACCATTGATGGTAGGTGCTTCAAATAAGACGTTTAAATATACTTAAAATGACTTATATCATGTTATTTATCATGCTTTAAGTATAATTACTGTAAAATAATAATTAGGTATTCCTGGTAGAGCACGAATTTCCTCTAAACACAATCAGTCAATATATTTTTGTCAATATTAGTGTTTGAATAAATTTGTTACAAGTAATTTGGTGCACATGTTTTGAATCCATATGGTTCTCAAATTGGGAATGGTCCCCAAATCAAAAGTAGACATATTTTAGCTTTGAGCTACATATTGCTCTTCAAACTCATCTGAATGTTTAGAAATCATGGAAGCATACATCTCAACAAATATAAAACTTTTTTTTAATTGACTGTTTTGGTACCTCTTGCTAAAAGCCCTTTTGTAGAGTCTAAAATTCAAATCTAGTGGACTGGATTTTGATCTTACTCTGTGCGCCTTTAAAAAAGCCTGTCTTTTGTGTAAAATTCCTAATAAGTAGAAATTTAAGCTTTACTCAAACACGACTCTTCTATTTTCCACCAATGCCTGATGCTTTTTTGTCAAATATGTGGATTAAAATAAGATTATCCGTTGTCCATTCCAGATATAGCACTGTGTAGTTAATATTATGTACATGTACTTTTTTGCCTATTTTATACATTTATTTTCTTAATTGTCAGTGTAAGTTCCTCATGAATTGATTCTTCTTCATTTTCTTTCTATAATTGTTTTTGAGCAAATTTTGACCAAATTTTTACTGATTTTAAAGACAATTTGCTTGTTTATTCTTTACTTGATGTTCATGTTTATTTCTTTTATTCTTTTGACTTCCAAAGTTCATTCAAAAATATTTGGTATTTGAACAGAATTGTATATCAAAGAGACCATTATTTACTAAAAAAATACACTTTAATGCTCTATGTAGCATGGGCAATATTGTTTTATTTATACTAGAGTTACTGTCTTAATTCAATGCAATGGTCTAAGTTGACGGACGAAGGAAAGCCGTGACGTTTCCTCTCTTTAGAATCCCTGCATAGACATAGTGTCATATGAGGTGCAGCGCAATGCTTTAACTAGAATCAGAAATGCTCACTCTCCACCACAATGCCTCTGAATCTGTCCATATCCCATTGGCTCATGGCTAAACAAAGAAATCTTAGGGGATAAATGCGAAGGTTCCAACACCTAGAAATTCGATGCATAGCTAAAATTAGAGATTTGTGCATCAAATATTCAAGATAGAAAATCAATGCAAAAAATTGCAAGTTTTGTTTTTGATTACGATCTTCAATCATAAAAAGGTTTTTCGGTTGATCATTTTCATGGTAGGAATTAAAGATTAACATAGTCATTTATGAACACCACAACATCCAAATCCAGGGTGTGAGTGACGTCGTTCCTTTACGTGTTACTTTTTGAGTAACACTACCAGTAAGGTGTTACATTTCTGCAAAAGTAAGAGATGTGTAAAGAATCAGCTCGGATTTCAGTCGTGTGGGCTAGCCAGGCTGCGCCACAATCGCGGCAAGAACCACCATGATCTTTGCACATCCAGTGCTTCCAAATCTTCCTGGACAAATTATTTGCCATTTTAGGACATCGTTCGACAACAATCTCAAACCATTTAAGTCCAACATTCATTTGCTAGAGCTGGCATAACACGACATGTGACGAATATATGGAATAAATACAAAAAAAAATCTTGTCATCAGTAAAAAGGATGGTGGCACTTACTACATGGTAGAACCAGAGGGCGTGCAAGTACGAAATCTCAAATGTTTACACTTCTCTATAGGTAATAAAAAACGGTTTTTGCCAGGGAGAAACATATAAAGAGGTCTCCTTCCCAATTTTTTTAATAAGTTGTGTCTCAAATGAATTGACTTATTTGCTGCGTTGTTGTACTTCCTATCTCTGACTCAGCGGGGAGAATTTATTAACAAACCTAAACTTCCGCTTTTAAAAGTTTCGCCTATTTCTAAGCCTGAATCGAGACTAGTCCGTCTCAATTTCCCCTGATAGAAAGCTGTACTATTGTCCTTAACCTCACCTGGGCTACATGTTAAGAGAAAAGGAATTAAAGCCAACGAATTATTAAATCCTCGTATTCTTGCAACCTTGTACCTTCGAAACTTCGGGTATTCGCCATTTGTTTCACACCATATTTGCTAAACGTTTAATAAGAATAAAAAGCGTAGAAAAAGTCGTTTGTTTTTTAGCTTAAGCCATCTTGTTTTCCTTGTAAAGCAACGATATGAGTAATTGTAACGGTAAAGTATCGCCGTCGTAAGCAAGTAACGTTAACGAAGTAGTTTCTTTAGGTAACGCTTCAAGCCCGGTCGCCCAAATCTGATTGGATATAGATTTCAAGAAAGTTTTTTTTTTTATCTTAGCGCTAAAAAGTTTGACCTTAAAATAAAATGTAAGAAATCAAAGAAAATCCACATATTTCCCATGTTCATCATACAAAACACCATTTCAAGCTCATAGGTGCGCATGGACATGTTTTGATCTTTACAAACAGCATATTTTTCCGCCTCTCATCAATTACTATAACGTATTGTTGGCTGTGAATGGCTGCATTTTTCGAAATTAGCATTTGGATTCAATCTTAAACTTTTAGTAGTACTCCATATATGTTATTTCATCGAGGCTTTTGGTGGAGGGCGCCGGAGATACTTGGTAAATACGACAATAGAAACAATATTATAATTGGTAATTTCAAGCGCAAGATTTTCAAAACGATTGTCCCGAATTGTTTGGAAGAATCCCCCTCGTATTCTTATACGAGTAAATGAAGCTCCTTAAAGCATCTTCATTACTTTTTATTTCTGATTTTAGATAACGCAATGACTACTTAACATAATTGGTTAGTATACTTGGTCGCAATTACACCTTTGTATTAATGTATTAGAATTGTAGAAGCGTTTTGGATCCACAATTGCAATGTCGTTGCTAAGGCCTCTCCAGTAACGAGCCTTACGTCCTCTTCTACTTTATGAACTGAAGGCCCACATGATTGCTTTGCCACTAACTGCTTGTTTTTAAATAAAATCCTTCTATAGCTCAGCCAAAAACACGTCTGATTCTTCTATGGTTCACCCTAGCCCTCTAGTTCATCCTTTTCTGGACAACCTGGGCCAGATCTCCCAAAGTTCCCAAGTTGATGACGAACCATTCTTCAAGGACAATTGAAGAAGGATATTGAAGTTGAGCTCAAGTATCAGTTGATATTTTTCAAAGGCCCAAATCTCTTCTTGGTTGTTGGTGCAGCAAAGGGCTGGCAGTGTGTCTGGGTAGGCTGTGGAAGAAAAGTTTGCCAGTTCCAAGATTGAGTCCACTTGTCTCTATCCTCAAGGTCTTCTTCCGTTTCCCTGCGTCCGCCAATGCTTCTCCAGCCACCATCATTTCAAGGGGGGCTCCACAATTCCTTATATACGTACAGTATAAAAAGGAACACAATGGTCCGTTCTACAACGAGGGAACACCGGAGGAAATCATAGCACAAAAGGTGCGCCATAATGCGGGACAAAGACGACGAGGAAACTTTCTTGGAGACGAAAAATTGATAAGATGGGGGACCAAATTTAAAAACACCATACCCAGCCAGAGATCCGTTTGACGATTCATTTTGCGAGAGGAAATCAAATCTTCCCCGGGTGGCGCTTTGAGGCCACATTCTTGAAAATGACAGATGCT
>NC_081446.1:14920642-14924038 GCF_007210705.1 Tigriopus californicus
ACGACTCATTTTGCGAGAGGAAATCAAATCTTCCCCGGGTGGCGCTTTGAGGCCACATTCTTGAAAATGACAGATGCTAAGCAAATTGTCCAGTCCGTTAGGCACACTCTACCATCCAATTTCATGGGTCTGCAAGCCCGAAAAGCTTCCCAGTCTCCCCAGAGAGCAAGGCTTAGTCCGATCATCTGAGATGGACCTAAGTACTCGTACGAGTACGAGATGTCCTTGGCTTGACTGCCCTTTGAATGTCCGCAAGTAAGACGGCCTTTTCAATACGAGAGTTGTGGGCAAGGCCATCATTATTTTGTCTATCTTTTTATGGCAACAGTACATATCTCAAGATGTTCATGTTACGGTAGAAATGTATTCAAGATTACCCCTTCAACTGAAGGGGAAGCAGCTAGTAGCCATACCATCGGGGATAGTTGGCTTCATAGATTCATTTCATGTTGTGTTTCTGGGCGGGCTTGTCTGGAACACGTGAGTCAATGTATTTTGTATGTCAGCACTTATTCTTATGCGCAGAACTGATGTGGCAAATGGCTTCCTTTAACTATTGAATTTATACTGGTGGTTAATGTCAAATTGCATCGATGAAAGTGATTTTATCTCAACGTTTGGTACGAATTTCGTGAGTGATGAAAAAAGTGTCAATGCTTATTAAATGGAAGCAAAACCCCTTTATGATCCATGCGAGCATTAGTGGGAATTTTAAGTCCCCAGATCAATCCCAAATATGCGAAAATGTCATAAGAATACATTGCGATAGAGATGCATAAATTTGCAAATTTGCATATTTCCCTGACTTTATTTGATTAAAAGAAAGAATTTCTTGGACAGTATTCTTTATTGATCAATTTTTGAGTCTTTTCAAGTTGACGTGAATCTTCATTTTAAAATGGAACGAGATGAAACTTTCATTAAGGACCCTTGTGACCATTCAATAATGAAACACTTGAACATTTCTTTTTTTGAGGAGGGGCACGTTTCAAAGTTCAATGAATATTAGTGCTGGAGCGAGTGCTGGGGACTCGCCCTCAACATTAATGAATACTGAGCCATTTGAACTCATTTAACTTATCAGTTTTTTAATAGGTTTTCTCACCACATCGTCTTAAAGGGCACCCTTACGTGCCTTTGAAAACCCAATTGATCAATTCGATTGGTATTGGCCTTTTGAGGCTCTGTTTAGGCATATAGCTGATCAAGCGTAATGATTATGGGCAGTTTTTCAAATTATTAAATTATCTTCATAAGTGTTTTGAGTCTCAAAATGAACCCTATATATCCACCCAGAATTGCTCCGTGCTTCAAATTTCAAGAGACCTACAATACTCCAGACCTAAATCTCTACTTTGAAGTGATCCTAATGATAGAGAAATGAAGAATACCACACCAGACGCATTTCACATAACAGGGCGATGTTTCACTTCTATATGTACACTGAACTTCATATAAGTGATCGCAAAAATAGCTGGGATTAATTTCGAGGCCGTTTCGGATTGGGTGGGCCCATAGGAACCGGAGGAGGTGGACGCTTTTGTTGGTGATGCTGTTGGTGGTGGTGCTGCTGTTGGTGGAAGGGCTCTCTGTAAGCATGATTTTCGATAAAATCCAAGAGGAACTCTTCAGTCACCGGCTCTTGAATACTCCGTACAACACCTACAGGACATAAGTCAGAAGGTAACATCCAAGGCAAGTGACTTCATACAGACAAGTAATCATCTTGTAACAAATGGGCTGATAGCCCTGGAATTCGGCTTTCGATTTTACTTACTCTTGGCGGTGTTAAACGAATTTGGATATGATTTGTCGGTTCTCTCGCGCATGAAAACCCACTCTTTTCTCTCTGCGTCCCAGGTACATTCGATGATTTTGTGGTTCAACTCTCTGACTTCCTTCTTGAGCCTTTTCATTTCCCCGAAAGGGACGTTCAAGCCTCCCACGTACAATAACCCAATGGTGGTGGGCAACATCCTGTAAAGAAAAAAAAAGCGGATATCATGCATCCCTCCGTCTCAAGCGATGCTCATGGAATGAACGAGACCAACTTACCCTGGTCGGGAGTCCTTCTGCACCACGAGCTTGAAGTCGACGGAATTATGAGTGCTGGGCTTCCATTTCAGGACATCATCGTCTCGCCCTGCCGTGTACGGCTTCTTCGAGGGCTGGAAGATGAGTCCGTCGGGTTCGTGACCGAGTTTCTCCTTGGTGAACTTCGGTCCCAGGAGCTTGGGCGTGTCGTGTAGAGGCCAGAAGTCCTTTTGTCGGACACTGAAAGGCTCTTGAGATTTGTCGATGAGACCTTCTTCCGCGTATTGAGCTCGCGATTTGATGAGCTCTTTGTCGATGCAGAGAGCTCTGACTGAAAACGTGGCTTCACCCACGCGCTCGTTTTCGAAGGTCACAATATCGTAAACGAGGTACCGGGGAATGGACTTGGTACCATCTTGGTCGATCACCATCTCACCATCCACCAGGGTGTTTTCCAGATGCTTGTTGCGGTTCTTTCGGTGAAAGAATTTCATATTCTCAACCTGTGAAACGGGAGTCAGTTTAAAACTGGAGCCTCTCGACTTTGATGCCGACTTTCGTTCGCTGTAGCTTACTTGAAATATGCAATGATCACGATCAGCAAAGAAGACCCGATCGAGTCCATCGATGAGCATCATGTAACGCGTCCCATCTGCTTTCCATGATACTTTGTATGGCATTTCTTCCAAATTGCGTACATTGACGCGGTCCATGGAAACTGGCTGGGATCCTGGGAATCCGTTTCTGCAAAGAGATACCGTAGATCATTCATTAATCACCAACTTATTTGTAAGTTCAGTACATGGCCATGCTACTCTTGAATGGGACTTACGATCGCCATTTGCACAGGTATTGGAACTTCTTTTGAATTTCACCCAAGAGAGGTTGCTGTTTAACCGGATGAACATTAGAGATCCCAGCCATGAAAGTTGGGTTCTTCTTGTTGGACTCTCGTCGACGTGAGGACGAGCCGGATGAGCCTCCAGCCCCATTGGAATTACTGGCCCCACCCTATGGAGTAAATAAAGACAGTTCCAATGAACAACTGGCCCTTTTAACTTTTGTCCTTTGATCATTTACGTTTTGAGCGTGTCCATCATCGTCCACATCGTCTTCGGCATCTTCGGCAAAGCACCATTCGGGCAGAGGCGGAGCGGCCGGCGCATCCGTTGCATCACCATATCGAGCAAAGAGTTCTTGAAGGTAGTCGTCCTTATATATTCCCGGGGGCCTGGCAACAAATGCACGATGATGAAAATGAGTTGTTGGGAAAGCACGTATGTATCGTGTGATATTTGGAAATAACACCGATGCAACTAAAATTCGCATATGAATTCCTTAATACTTCTCACATAAACATAG
>NC_081446.1:14924074-14929516 GCF_007210705.1 Tigriopus californicus
CCCACTCCACCGCCCAAACGAGCGTTGTCAATGCCCGCGTCATGAAGTTGATAAATCAAATCGAACCACTGAATAATAATACCCAAATTCAGCCAGTCACAGTGACGTTTGAACGTTGTTTCCACCCCTGAAATGAGCTTAAATCCTTACCGAGCTCGGGCAAAGTTCTCAACGGCGGCTTCGGGACTCCAATCGTCGATTTGGACCAAATATGAAGCGATGAGGAACCCGCTGCGATTGAAGCCGTGAGTGCAATGAACTGCTATGATCTCCAACGGGTTCTGACGCACAAATTTGGAGCACAAACTGACAAAGGCGGCCACTTGATCGGGAGTGGGTGCGGCTCCGTGACCGCGACAATGTAGTTTGACATAACTACAACCCACGTTCTCGACCAAAGTCTTGTCATAATAGCGCGATGTGTTACACAGATCAATCCACAGACCAATCTTGACCTGAAATCCAAGATACATCTAATATTAAGAAGAAGGAAAAAATGATGACAAAAACGGGATCTTCTGAATTTTACGTCCTGAAAACTTAACTTTGCTAGACTTTGTTCTTGCAATTGCTCTGGTCTTGATTTGAGGAGAGAGGCATCTATATTCTTTAAAGACGTTCACCTTTGTATAATAGGGTATAATTCTGTTTTTAGGAATGAGCAATCGCCAAGAAAATAAAATTATTACAGGCACTTAGCGACGAAACGTATAGCGACTTTTGATGTCTTTTTAACGTGATTGTAAAAGACCACAAGGCTCTAAACGAGTTAGATGGCGCTACATTCAGGCAGTACTTCAAACTTATCTGTGTCAAGTGTTCCTATTGTTCTTCTCCAAATCGTTCAAACCAATTCAATATTAAGGTTCACAGCGCCGAAGTATAAAATCCATTTTTCAACATTTTGACCCAAATTTTGACCTCATTTGAATTTGATGGCAAGCTATCCAGCCACACTAAGTGACTCAAAAACTCCATTTTTTTCTTCTTACCGGAAGAACTATCTTCTCTTGGGGCAACAAAATACTACTGATGGGATCAAATAGATAATCACAGGAGGTTGCGACTAGGGCTAACAGTTTACATTTTGAGTGACATATGTCATCACTAGCGGAACATCAGAAACCCGTTAGTTAGTCGCAAAAAGTAAGCCTGATTTTTCTTCGATCAAACCAGGGTTGCTTGTGGGATCAAAACTAACCTTTGACGTTACGTTGGAGAATTTCCCAGCTTTCGAGCAATCCTGCTTTTGAAAATTTATTTGATCCCATCAGTGCAAAACACTGGCAAAGGTTTTCATGTCATGGCAACTTAATTGCAATTTTGACCAATTCATGCCAACCTTGGAATATTTTGAAACTATCAGTTTCATTTCAAAAGTATAATATTTCACATTTTGCTAACAAAATAAACGTCAAAATGCCAGAGTACTTGACAATACTCCGATCTCTTATTCTTTGAGTTTCACTTAGACGAGACAGAGGGCGCTTTCGAACAGGGTTGGCAAATGGGTTAATTCCAGGGCGGTTTTAAAGGGTTTTAATGAGTGACACCAAAGGGAGGGCTAAAAATCCGTCCCGTTACCGATCCCCATTTCTTTCGTAGAAATCACCGGTAGCGCTCCTCAAAAAGTAACGCGTTACAAGTGTTACTCAACGATGCTCTAGCTAAGCTGGGCACTACAGAAGGACCTTACAAACAACTACCACGCCCCACTACTGTTCATGCCATTGCCTTCCGGGACATTCTCATGGACAAGTGGCAAGAACTCTGGATGAAACCAGACAAAACATTTAACAAACTGCCTTTCCGCCAAACTAGGCTTTGGTTTGAAAACGTAGATAACAAATATTCGAAAGATTTCTTAAAACTCGATCGATCTATTCTAAGTAAATTAATTCAAGCCATTAGCGGCCACAGCTACCTGAATTATCATCAGTATAAGATAGGTAGAACATCAACCGAACTCTGTAGGTTTTGCAAAGCGGCAAATGAAGAATCTCATCATATTGTCGCGGTGTGTCCAGCGCTCTCTTCGCAGAGGCAAAGGGCACTCCACACAACAGGTTTTGACATCCCCATGGACCTACCGAGTCTACTAATGTTTCTTCGGGAACCAATCATTGGTAGACTCTTCAGTTCCGAAGGGGTAGAGTAAACAGACCATGTGTCTGACTCATTTCAAAACTTTTAAAGAGTGTGTTTATAATAGTCCAAAGCAAAAATCGCATTAGCGGTTAGCCTTTGGGTGGCCGGATCCTTAATATCCATTCACCCAGACTGTCAAAACAAACAAACAAGTGTTACTCAAGTCTTATAACCAAGTAACATTAAGGAGTGAACAACAAAACAGACGACTGAGTTTCCCACCATCTATCGCTATGAAATGGAATTCCTCCTCCAGTTTCGTTCTAATGCCATCACAATCGTAGAAAATGGAAGGTCATGGGAAATAAGGGACACAATTGCGAAAGACTTGCTCTAAACCCGTTCTTAAAAACCTGCCCACGGGTGGGTTGTAGTTTTTTTTAATCCAACGGGCGGGTTTGGGCTAACCCCGCTGAATAGCTGAATTTTTAGTATTGGGTTGACAGAGCTAAATGATTCGTTGAGCTGGTCCTTCTAATCTTAATCCGTCGCTTTTCTCTGCTTCTTCAAATACACTTTTCTAATTGAACAACTAGAGTGCATGCGTGTTATTAAACACATTTCGGCTGTGCCACTGGATAGCTAGCAACCCTCTTCAATTACTAGTGATCCCTAGGGAGGGTACCAAAGAGATCGTCACTGGTTTCAATCGCCAGCTGATCAACCCCCTCCTTCCACCAAACTCCGGGTTTCTATTCTCTTGGGACCCTGTTGGTCCTGTTGGGTGGAGGGTGGACCGAATTAGAAACGCTGTCAATGACCTAATTGATTGGTCCCTTCTGATGAAACTCGATGCCCCCAAATGAGCCTTTTTCCCCTCATGTGACCTTATGAAGACCGTATGCCGGCTTTGAGACGTACTTTGTAGCCTTTCATGGAGTCGAAGATCATGCTGGGCGGGAACCGAAACTGGGGCTCGATTTGCGGGTCGAACCGTTGATCACAGGGCGTCTTGAAGGCCAGAAACTTGCCCGCGATCAAATCGTGCGATTTCCGAGGACAATGAATCCAACGAGGCGGGGGTGGACCCGGATCCCGGTGACTCATGCTGCCGAGGGAGGGAGGGAGGGGTGTGACACCTGGCCGGCCCACCAAAGGTCGGAAACACACGGCTCACAATAGACCGACACGCAGGCACACACACAGACACGGGACACTGTCCAGGACGCACTTTCCGACGAGAGAATAAACATGTAACTGGTGAGACTCTGCTGTCTGTGGGTCAGTTGGTCTGTCAATACAGCTGAGCGTGTAGAACGGACGGACAGACAGTGTTACTCAACGAATGGTGGTAGATAAGTTTCACAATGGGAGGGTGAAGGCAGCTTGCTCTGGTTTTGAGCTAGCTATGACATGTTCCAGTCATAAGTCATATTATGGGCGCCTGGGATTTCAATGGCTTTTCCTTGTGTATTGTAGAAATGGTTTTTTTATGGACATATTCGATATACTTTGTAATAACCGTTAAAAATATAGATAACATTTTGGGGATATTATTATTATTATTATTAAAAAATGGTGAATGAGAATCGGACTTTTTTACACGCAATTCTTTCGTAAATGCCCAAAACTTGGAGGCACTGCTAAGAGTCTACCTCAAAGCAGGACACCAAAGGCAGGGTAACCATGGAGCAGCTCCAGAAAACTGCATAAAAGGACTATCTTTAGATTTAAAAAAAGGTTGGTGAACACACTAGAAGCCCAGCAATGATTGAAGCGGTTAAATTGCTCTAAATGATGTTGATTTCTTCGTTCTATTTACCAGGGAAAGTATAGGTGACAACTAGATATGGTTCTGGCCCAAAAGCCAAGGGCAAAGACCAAATTATTTGAAGTAGTAAAAGTTTGGAACAAGACGAGAAATAAATAAATTGGGAACGCATGTTTGGTTAGCAATTGAACCTAGAAAGAAAAGGCAAATACCTAAAACCTCGACGGGTTATCTTTTTCATGCAATTTAGGGTAGATTGCCTAAAGCGCTGTTTGGGGGAACATAACTTTTCCTACCTCTTTTGTCGTTTTTCATGTTAAATCGAAAAATATGGGTCGGATTTGATTTTTGTGGCCGTCTATGAAATCAATTTAATCATAATTGCTGAAAAGTGAACACTTAAGATTGCCATCAATCTGGATGTTTTCTTACTTGTTTGTAAATTCAACCACTTTTGAGGAAGTTGTGGTACTCCTGTTTGCTTGTTTCTTTTTTACTTCATCTTCAAAAAAACAGAACGCATCGCATCATCCCTTGCTCATGCTCGCCGGGGTGTGCTAAACAACTATGTTCTCTTTGGTTTCATCCTTTGCCATGACAATGCTTTTGTTCAACGAAAAAGTTAAAATCGAATACCTGTCTACGGCATTTTTTGGCGGATCTAATTACCTTTTAATTAACTTGTGGATTTTTTAATTTTTTCTACTGAGGTCAATTAATAGCACTAATTTCGTATAATACCGAGTAGATTTCAATTATTCGTGAAACAAAAAAAATCGAGTAAACTTAAGAAATTATTGCAATTTCAAAATAAAATACCTAGAGGCCGTGAAAACTCTAAATCAGACGAAAGCTAGCATATTTTGAGATTTTTAGTAAAAAGTTTCCAAAACTACTTATTTTTCCCACGACAGGGTCATCCTGTCGTAACAGCTGATTCCACTCCAAGCACTAAGTCTTCGCTCAGGGTGGCGAGCTCGAGTGGCAGAGACCAAAAGCGTAGAAGGATTTGTAGGGCAGGGCAAGTCGAGTGATTTCAAACAAATTCGGCAAAGCCTTTAACTCATACCAATGCTTATTGGATCAGCATTGCGTAAAGTGCATTCGAAATACTCACGACGTATTGAGAGGGGTTTATATACAAATTTGTTCATATGGCCTGTTTCTGATTGACTTCGCCAGATGGCCGAAGGGGATGATTTTCTTTTCAATCAGGCAGGGTGCATACCATGCCCCTAAAATGTGGCGACAAAAGAGAAAGAGCCTATTTCTAGTACAATTTCTGGTAGGGCACGAAACTAGTCCTTTTCATTCTCCTCTTCCTCCTCTTCTTGCGGACAAACAAATGTTGAAATACAAAACTACGCTTCAAGATGCCTGACTTTAACAAGGTATTTTCGTTGAATAACATAATGCTAATTTATGGACTCTCGAGATTTAGCCACTGTTCCGTCCACAATCGAGTACATCATCCTAAGATGACATGGATAAATGATGTACAAGATGAATGATTGTTCCCGGAACGGTTTTTATCAAAATGTGAAGAAAATGGGTATTATGATCTTGGAAAAATCGCAAAGTTG
>NC_081446.1:14932202-14934545 GCF_007210705.1 Tigriopus californicus
AGATTTTGAACCTTTCCAAGGAGGAAGCACCCCATTGCTAAGTGCTGGACGTTGTCATTGTTGTGGTGCCAAGAAGTGGGAACTGTTTCGAAGGACAGAGATCGTCATCATATGGGAGTAGGAAACCCAGGAAGCCGTGCAGAAGAGCAAGAGGACCTGGGAAGTGCCGAGTCTGAGTACAGCACTTCGTCACTTTGTTAGTGGACCTTCAATCCCGTCGAGTGGACGTCATCCGAGCATCTCCATTGGACCATCTCACCAGACATCGAGCAGTAAATTATACCCATTGATTTCATATGAGTATGTCCCTTTTCCATTGGCCCAACACTTCCCCACTTTTCTTACCAGAGACAAGACAGCTGATAGGCGGTGTTGTTTGTGATGAATAAAGTAGATTGAACTGTACAGTTTGCCTTGAAGAGTAGCCTAGATTTCTCAGACGACCGAGATCGTGCTGGCATCGTAGGGAGTAGAGGTAGCAAGTGATTTGTATGCAACAACTGTATCTAAAGTTCATCACTCTTGTAGCAGAAATCAGTAGTTAGACTCTAGAGTAGAGGTCGACTTTGATAGACGCATTTAGACTAGGATAGTGACCACATTTTGCAGGATATTAGCCTTGAAGATTGGCCCAGGTATGCCAGACAACCGAGATTGATCTGGGACCAATGGGGAGTAGAGGTAGCTAGCGATTTGTATCCTTAGTCGTTTAATGATTGTTTGAGGCCCTGATAAAGGAAGCTCGAACTATTGCTCGTATGCCCTGATTAGGGTTATTACCGGAGGCCTTAAGATAGGTCTAAGAAATTTAAGCCCATGTACTAGGTGCTCTCCATCTTTGAGAGCTATCAAGGTATTTTTACCTAGTGCTTGGGTCAGGAGTTCCATGTTTCCGTTCACCACGGGAATTCAATAAGTCAGGACCTTTCACCCCTGGCTGGTGGACGGAACAGCCACAACAAAAACGAAGATGCCCCTATGGCCTAGTACTGATGGGATCAAATGAATAATCACGGGAGGTTGCATCTCGGACTTCCAATTTACATTATCAGGGACACATGGTATCACCAGCCGAACATCTGAAATCCGTTGATCAGTCTCAAAAAGTAACCCTGATTTTTCTTCGATCAGATCAGGGTTACCTTCTTGCTCAAACGTCACCATTTACTGTTCGTAGACATCGGCTGATGATCTGACTTTCCTAGTTTTCTGGCAATCCTGATTGTGATAATTTATTTGATCCATGTATGACTGAAAATAATGGACGTGCCTAGACCAAGATTGAGCCTCAAAAACTTAAAAACTTTTGGGCTGTCTGTAGAAACTTTGGTCTGATTTGTTAGTCAAGATATCAGGGCTGCCAGGCAGGTTTTGAAAATTGCGTTTTCTTGCGCTTCAAGAAAGATATGGACATGACCAAAGACCACTGAAAATTATGGACGTATCTCGATGACCAAGACTAGTCATCAGGGCTGCAACATTAGTCTTCTCATGTTGCAGGTTCGCCTTGTCCATAGCTTTCTTAAAACTCAAGAAAACGCAATTTTCAACATATGCCTGGCAGCCCTGACATCTGGACTATCAAAATGGACAAGCCTCTGCATGATGGCGTAATATTATTTACTCCTACTGGCAGTATTGCAACATTCCTGTCTTCCAATTGTTTTTGCTGACAATGATGTATGATAGTGGCAATTAGGGCAGGCCAAAACATGCATCCTGCAAATTGTGCAAATTTAACAAATAACATGCAAATCCCAGAATTTTCTAAAAGTTTATTAAAATGGCAAATTTTGCAATTTCATCAGCAATTGTTGGTATTTTTATTGCAATTTATTATGCAACTTCAACCACTTCAGCACAAAAATATTAAAATCTCTGTAATTTGGGATTTTTTTCGGAAACATTTCTTCCATTTTTTTTCTTCTGCGGACTTCCTTACCGCTACTGAGATTGGAATCCCAGCAGTTCAAGACGAAAAATTTATTCATTTTGGTTAACTTTTATTCATAAATATCATTTGATCAAGCAACGAATTAGAGTTGGCTGATCTGGCTAACCATTGAATTTAAGATTGATCAGGATTATTTTTTGTTTGGGTTTTCACGGGCTTTTCTAACCGCTACAGGGGATGTAAACCCCAGTACTATTAAAATGAAAGGCTATAATTAGTCTATTTATTACCTTTCAATCTTTCTATGATATTTGGTCTACCAACTAATTTGAGTTGGCAGACCGAGCTAGTCCTTGAATGTAGGGTTGATCTGGAATGCTATCTAAAAATTTGTCCAAGTCGGACTTGAAAGATGTTATCGGATCAACAAGGCCTACATATTCCTTATT
>NC_081446.1:14934581-14962584 GCF_007210705.1 Tigriopus californicus
TGAATAATTGAATGCAATTTTTGCAACTTTTTTATTTGCATTATTTCAATGCAGGATTTAAGTCAGATTTGGACAAGCTTTCCCGTTTTGGAGCTCGCAGAGAACAGTCACATTTTTGTTGCTGCTCTTATCTCCCAGGAATTTTGAAGCAAGGTGTGACTTCCTCTGTTACTCCTTGGTTGCTGTGCACGTGTAGTGTTTGTGGTGTTTGTGTGTGGGTGAATGAATGGGAATATCCATTCATTCACTCAATTAGGTTTGGTTTTTCATGACTCTTTGGTAATACGTAATTACTTACAACCTAATAAGTTTATTGCTCATTTATGTTTATGTTTAGCTTTAGCATTTTCTCTCTGATTTGTAGTGTAGTAATTCTAGTTCCAAATTGTTCTGTCTAGTTCTTTAGTTTGTTTGTATTGGTCCTTGACAGTTAGAATTTGTTGTTCATTAGTGTCTTGATTTCATTTTCAGTTAAATCAGTTTGTTGAGTTTGTTTCTGCTTTTTTGCGTTGTTTTACTACTTTGCATATGTTCTTGATTCCTTGCTTTTCTCTGTCCCTCACTTCTTGTTTACTATCTCCATCTTAGATTTGTATGTTTCATTAGATGTGAAGTAGTTTATTCCTATTTTGCCCTGTTGTCCTGCATCTCAGGACAAGATTGCATAGCCTTTTAGTTCTTTTCTTTTTCTTGGTCTCTTGATTTTGCTGCTCATAGATAGTTCCTCCTGCATTCATGATGGAATCTATTTTTGGAAAAGTCAGCAAAGAGAAATAAGCCGTTTATTATAGGGGCTTTAGTTGCTTGGGCCGGGTCAATGAAACCAGGGTGCAGCTTGAAGAACATGCTCACCCAGTAGTTGAGAAGTTGACTGATTTGACCAATGTAGAGGTTGAAATAGAGCACAAAAAGACAGTTGTAGAGTAAACAGTCTGTCCTGTTTACCGGAAGCAGCCTTGTCCTTAAGAAGGAAAAGGCTGTCAGTTTGACCACCCGAAATGGTGTCAAAAACTTCTCAAGTTCGGCCTTGAGAAGTACAATAGTAAGAAGGGATGCTTAAGGTAGATTGTCCTTTTTTCACCCATACATGTGCCGTCAGTTCATGAAACTCAAGACGTGCTTTAATGCACAGTGTACCTCCGTCTACGTGGAAGGGACACAAAGAAAGGCACGCATTAGGATAGCTCAGTTTTGTAGTTTTAGAGCTGACCCTATTCCTAAACCTAATCCCACCCCACCCCCTTCCTTAACCCATTCAACCTCCTCCCACCCTCTCTCCTAATTCCCTCCTCTTCCTTCAAATACCCAATCCACCCCTATTCCTATAAACCCTCTCCTCCCTAATATTCCTTGCCCCACCTCTATTCCCAAAATTCGTTGCTATTCTAATGTAGCTGCCCAACCCATTCCTCAAACCCAACCATCCCCATTAGCCCATGCTCTTGCCTCCAGTAGGTCATAGCTTTCTTGATAAGTGGGATTTTTTAGGTTGGAGAGGATGGTCCAAGATCTTTTGAACTTGGCCCGTCAAATAAGAGGCCGGTAAAGGGGCTATATTTGAACGTGCACTGTCTGAGCACATTGAGAAAAGCGCAAAAGTTAAGATCTTAGAAGAACTAACAGTTGAGAGAGAGATTTCATTCATCTCTTTGACAGAGACCTGGCTTCAGCCAGGGGTCTTAGATGAAGAACTAACCATAGTTGGTTTCAACTTAGCTCATTGTGATAGGATACGCCCTGATAATCGCATATTGCCACATGGGGGTGTATGCCTGTATGTTAGGAATGATTTGCAAATTAGTTGTGTACAAGTGTCGAATGGAGAAGTAGAGGTCTTAGTTTGTCATCTTCAAGGTCTTGATCCGTCTATTGTAACAATGTATAGACCCCCTTCTTGTTCAGTAAGCTCTTTTATATCAGCTCTCCAATTCATTGGAAATGAGTTGAATCTGGCATTTTGCTCGAAGGTTTTCTTTGTGGTGGACTTTGATTTTCCGGCTAGAGTTGTAGAGTGGGAGGTTAGTCCTGATGGGTATATTCACATTTCGAAATCGACATCTCAGTGGTTCGAAAACCTGGAGGAGTTTGCGATCTTGCCCAATTTCTCCAAGCATGTTGGTGTAGCCATTATAGATAATAGTGTTCTCAACTTGGTCTTTTCCAATGACCCTGATCTCATCCAGTATATCCATGTGACACCTAGTAGTCTGTCAGATCATCATGTTCTTGAGATAGGGTCGACCATTACTCAAAAGCCGGCGTGCTCTAAAGTAAAACCGGTCAAAAAGGTCGGTCTGGCCAAGTTGAAGTTCAAAAATGAACATTGGCCGTTGATTATGGAAGGATTAGAGGAACTGGATCTGGTTTCAATTCTGAAACAGGAATTTTCCATTGATGCAGCCATAGATAAATTAATGTCAGTTTTTAAGGAAGTTTGCTCCAGTTTAGCAATCTCTGAATGTGTTCCAAAAGGTGGTACAGGAACAAAAATTCAAAATATTGGAAGACTTTGTTCAAAAAGAGTTGCAAACTAGTAAAAAAGCTAAAGGGCATTTCAAATCCAGTAATTGTGGGTGGTCTCCAAAAAAAGTTTGACATATTTCAGGGTAAGATTAAGGCCTCCATTGAATATGACAAACTGAGAGTAAGGTGGTTCAGGAGGTCAGGTCGAATCCGAAGGCTTTTTTCTCTTATGCGAACTCTAAGAATAAGATGAAACACCCTGTTGGGCCTTTTGAGGTTGATGGGGAAGCCATTAGCAATGTAGAGACTATGGCTAACATGCTTGGAGATCAGTTCTCCAGTGTGTTTTCAACCCCGCTGAGTTCAGAAGCAACAGCACATTGCTCTGAAGATGAGTCTGTTGAGATTGACAAGGTTAGTCAAGTTGAGCGTTTGGATGATCTTGTATTCACAGATCAAGATGCTTTGGAGGACATGTGGGACTTGAGACTCTGGAGCTCTCCTGGTCCTGATGGTGTGACTACTCAATTTCTGATGAGATGCTCACTGGTTCTCGCTCCTGTTTTCTCGTACTTGATGCGTTGCATCTTGGATCAGGGCAAGTTTCCATCTTCACCAAAGTTATTTCACGTTGTTCCAATTTTTAAAGGGAGAGATAAGTCGCTCCCCGGTAACTAAAGGCCGATTTCTCTCACTTCGAATATTGCGAAGGTGTTTGAGAAGGTCATGAAGTCCCAACTCTTTGAAATTCTTGAAGTCAATGAAGTCCTTCCTCCTAGCCAACACGGATTCCGAGCACATTTTAGCACGGTTACCCAACTGATTGAGCATGATTGTCCATCCACATCTTGAATATGCTTCACCCATTTAGGCTCCAATGAGTTCAGCAAAAGGTCGAACAAGTCCCAAGATGCTTCACTAGGAACATCACAGGATTGAGAGAGCTCTCATATTGGGAGAGGCTAAAAAAGTTGGGACTGTACAGTGTTCAGAGAAGGTACGAAAGGTATCTGATATTGTGCGTCTTCAAAAGTATCCATGAGCTTTGTCCCAACCCAGGATTTAGGGACCATTGTAGTGACCGTCAAGGCTTAATGTGCATTTTGAGAGCACCCATAAACCCTCAAGAATCCAGGCTAGTTCGAAGAATGAAGTCCACTTCTTTTCTTTCTCGGGCCCCTTCATTGTTTAATTTGCTTCCCTTTAATATTCGTAGGGAATACGTAGGCCTTGTTGTTCCAGTTGCATCTTTCAAGTCAGACGTGGACAAATTCTTAGATAGCATTCCAGATCAACCCTACATTCATTGGTAGTATTTCATACGTGGATTTAGGCTGGGTGAAAAATTGCATCTTTGGTCGAACAGTGAAATAATTGTCAGATTCACATTACGAAAAACTACTTTTATTGGGTGGGGATGCCCTTTCGGAGCCGATGTACAACTCTATTCGCGACCCAGTCCATCTCGTAACCTGAACTACGGAGAAGCCAACGCCGAGCTTCTTCCGAGCTTCGCAGATTCTCAAGCACTGGAGAACCTTGTCTCAAATTACCCTCGACTTGGAGTGAGTCATAGATAGCGTTCGGAGGAGCATCCTCGGGACATTTCCGTCTTTAGCAGTTCGTCACCTATCCTAGCCTTTTGTTAGGTGAAACAAAGACATCCCAAGGGTGCACCAAGAGGGGCCCCGAGTACATCCACCGACTTACCAACCCCCTCTCGTCGTGGGTATCACCCCTCATCGTGGGCCCGTGGAACCACAGCCCTGAAATGCATATCTTTGGCTAGGATGTCCGATGTCCCGGCCCTATCCCCTCCATTTCCCCCTATGCTGCCCGGGGCCACCGACCGAAGGAACAGGCCGGAAGGCCGATCCTACGGACATCCTGACTCAAGAGCCACTGTATCAGACCCGGCCCATGACCCGATACGCCTAGAGGACAAACAGGCCAATGGGGGAAATTGTTGCCGGTTTTGTGTTGTTTTTCTCGGCCGAAAACGCCGGTTCCCTGAGCCGGCCGCTAGAAAGAGAAGACCCAACTCGACGCCTCTTTGTCTTCTTCTTTGGAGCGGGTCGGCCGATCCATTCTGAGTGGGCCGGCTGCGCTTGTATTCCCAGAGACGGCCCAGGACGGCCCATCCGATTTTTTATAACCTGCAGTGTGACCCAACGGGATCGAATTTGGTACCCCGACCTATTTTGGATTAAAAGTAACCCATTAAGGCTGTAATAGCAATGAAAGTAAGCTCTACTTAGAGATTGATACCTATCCTGGCCTTTAATATCCGACATGAATGACTGCCGCCCTGCAAAATGGCCAAGATTTGCGACCGGACGACGTCAATCCGCGTTTCAGATTGAGGCTCCCTGTGCGAAGTTCCGGTGTCGGTCCGGCCGGTTGGCCCAGTCGTTTTTTAAAAAGCAAACCGAGCCGAGCCCTGGAACTTGCCTGGCCAATGACTGAGATCTTTGTTGTCGTCGCCTCCCTCTGTCGGTGTTGGCTGGCGTGCGTCCATTGTCCGTGTGTTTCCTCTGGCTGAACTGTGTTCTGCTGCGAGCTCCCGCCTGGTGCCCTCCTCCCAAACCTCCCCCCCCCCCCCCCCCCCCCTTTAGTCAGCCCGCTGGCCCTGCTGACCGTTCGTTCGCTGCATCCTTCCTCCTCCTTCCCTTACCTACCTCCCCCCCCCTCCCTCCCTCCGTTCATCTATCGCTCCATCGCTTCATCGCTGGATCGCTGTGTCCATCTATCTCGCTGTGTTCCGTGTTCCGTGTTCGATGTTCGGGGACTTCTCAGGGCCATCTTGGTTCGCCGTCGATTTGTAGCCGTGATTCCGGTGTCCAGGCTCGGCCTGGGGATTGATTGCCGGACTCGGTCTGGCCCGTATCTGTTCCGTTGAGGGGACCGGTGTTTGGCTTGAGGCTTAACGTCTGACCGCGGATTAGGGTGCCGTCCGTCTGAGGGATTGGATTGTCGGGCCGGTGTTAAGCGGTGGGTTGCGGACTGACCCTGGGGACAGCCCCCACAGCATGGTAAGTGGATCCCTGGCTCACCCGTCGTCCGGCTCAGAAGCCCTGGTTAAATCAGGTCCGATGGGTGGGTAGCCATAGATGGAATGGATTAGTGGGGCTGTGTCCTATTAGTATTGGGCACCCCTGCTATTCAAGGGGGTGAATCAAGGCTCAAGAATGGCCAGACCAAGTTTAAGGGGGCTTAGGATTGGTTTAGGAGATATTTGTTTGGCCATGAGCTTGGGTCAATTCAATTCAGTTGACGAGCGTCAACCGGGGAGACTGTCATTTCCCCGGGTGAGCCTGGTCAGCCAGCCTCATCTGGGTCTGGTTTGATGTGAATGAGTCCATCATCCACCGAGGCCGGTTTGAAGGTTCGCAGAAGGTGGATGCATCAAGTCTGGGCCACCCCTATCGGGTGTGAGGGGATGAAAAGATGGGTTGGTTCCGATCTGATTTGATGGGCCGGAGTTCACAACCTGCGTAGGGGGGCGGGTAGAAAGTGTCCCGATCTTTTTCTTTGACTACCAAGCCGGACTAGTTCAAGCACGGCAATCGGGCCTGTAAAGCATGGATTGATTCCCGTATTTCGAGAGAACCTACTCGTTGAGCTAATTTTTAGTGAGCGTGACGGCCCAGGTGGACCTCCTTCGAACGCAGCCTCGTACTAATGTTGGCCATGTTTTTCGCCTTCGGTAGATCTCAAGTTCGACGCCAGGCTCGTGGAATGGTATCAAGAATGACGGCACTCAAGCCGATGCGCGTGTGACCATGGACCAAGTCTGGAACCGGGACGCCCAGATCAACAGCAGTGCCACGCCCAGTGTTTGGAACGCCAACTCGAGTAAGTGATGGAGACCCTACCGGGTGGTCAGAATGAATAGCCATTTATTTCACTTTGATCAGGGAAAACCCGAATTGATTCAACACTCAAATCAACGTTTGACGTGTAACTCCGGGCATCCATTGCCAAGACCAAAATGTTAATTTCTTTTATACATCTTGGGGTACTGAAAGCTTTCAACGCTGCAATGGACATCATACCATGCTATGTGGCTACAACCAAAATGCCTGACTCGAAAACTATTTCTTGATCCATGATACAGATGAATCCAATTAGTCTAAATGAAAGGTCTTAAGCAAGGTTTAATGCGATTTCAATCTTGCCGTAAATATTTGGACAGTCCAGCAATAAGTATTTGTAGCATATACTTGCCATTGCCATCGGACTTTGTCCCTAATTGTAAAATGAATTTCTTACCGTTAGTTCCTGGCCAATCCGTCAATGGTGGATGAGGTATTTTTTTTTTTAGATCATTGCTTCTAGACGCTCCGGATTTGTCCATTTCCTGACGCTATCATAGCTTTAGTTAAGAACAAGCACAAGTTTGTGCCGCAAGGAAACAAATCGGTTGCGAAAGAAACTCATACCTAGATCCTTCCATGGTTATTCCAGATGTCAACATGCCTCGTCGCAACGCAAATTTTGCCGCCGTAGCCGCAGCGGCCAATGTAGCCCCCGCCAGTACCAATGGACAGTCTTCCAATGCTTCCACTGCTCTTCCTCCGCCCAACAATAATAGTGTCACGCCCAATGGCGACAGTCTGACATCCCCTCACGCCGAAGTTGTGGGGCCCTCCGCCGGGCGAATGATGGCCGTACCCTTTGCGGACGTGGTCCTCACCTCTAAGAAACGCGGGGCGGGAGTCGAACCCAACATCGGACCTGAGGGCGTCAATCACAATGAGAACCCCATCAATCGCACGGGCGAGAGTGGCATTGAAGGCATTGAAAAAGCCTTGGAGAGACTGCAAATGACCAATGTACGTTTACTTGAATTCCTCGCGTGATTTAGAACCTCCGGATCGATCTCTATTGTCTTCTACTTCTTTTAGTCAAACAATGACGGCGACAAAGGCCCCGACGAAGTGCGAATGATAAATGGGTACATAACAAACGGCTCAGGAGAGCCACTCGAGAATGGATTCGGGTAAGCTTCACCTAGGCCTAGCGATGAGGTTGACGCGGTTCTCATGAAAATTAAATCGATTTTTAGCTTGTCGGCCCGCGGCCGTGAAGAATCTCCACACGAGGAGCAGTCTGACCACAAACCCATGGTCAATCATAAGGAGCTCGAAAATAATCTACACCACCCACCCATGGGCAACAATCCTCATGAGCAGCCCGTGGGATTTCCCGGCCAAGTAAGTTGAAGCATACCCTCTACATCTTGAACAACCATCCTCCATTACAAGAGCCTCTCGTTCGTCTGGCAGATGCCCATGGATGGTGGTCCTAACCATCACGGCCTCCCGCCGCACATGTTGCCTCCACATTTCAGCGGCTTGTCCATGAACGGCATGCCTCCACATCACCCCGATCAAGTGGGAGGTCTTCCCAATAACCAGCTGGCAGCCTTGATGGCTGCCCACTTTAACGTGGCTGCCATGATAGTATGCCCCCACCAAGCGTCACTCCCGACGGAAATCACGGACTTATGAATGAGGTAGGAACACATCTCGATCGTTTGAAGAGCTTGCAAAACGTTTTGATGGGGGGGGGGAAAGCGTGCAATGAAACTGCCCTTGTATCATTGATTGATTTGAGTACTGATGTTGATGTGAGTTTTTTGAATCCGTCAACTGTACCTTCCATAGCCAATTCCAGTTACTTACCGTACAGGATGACCGCAAAGTACCTGAAAAGAGTGTAGGTTATGTAAAAGGGTCAGTGATTTAAATCAAATCAAAGAAAAAGACAAATATCTTTAGCGTCAAACGCCTCGTCAATTTTCCCTCTGTTTCACAAGTTTTGTAAAGTATGTGAAAAATGGAATCCATTTCGAACTGCAAGGGCCAACCTGATCCATTGCACTAGCTTCAACTCGACAAACCGCCACTAAAGCTAATTGAAATGAGTCTAGGTTAGCCCTATTTCAACTGATACTGTTGAAATTTGATTTTCAAACTTTACAGGAATTTGTGCCTCTAATTTGGTCTTGTGCTTCTTTAGAAAAAGAATGTCAACAGAACTTTAGAGCTGGTTTCACGCAACCTCTGAAATTCCTCATCCCTTTCAAATGATCCACCTAATTAATATGCTTATATTATATATAATATTATATTAATAATTCAGATACCTTTTTTTATCACATTAGTCTTTGACAAGATGTAAGCTAATCGTGAATTAATCGATTATTCGATTAATCGAGCTTTTGTGTTCTTTCTTTGCTTCGATTGAAAAGGAGGCCTTGTAAAAAAACAGAAAAAAGCATTTTCCATTGTTGTTTGGAAGGAACTTTCGCGTCTTGTGTCGATTCATCATTTTTCCAGCCCAACTTCCTCACTAGAAGTTTTGGAGCTCAAATCAATTTTCATCAAGATTCATTAATATTCTTATCGCGTTGTGAAGTGGACGGTCGTTAATTCGCAAAGAGGGGTTTTCCCGAGCGTTTCTCTCGTTTTCTGGCTGTGATTTAGAGTTTCCTCTTCTCAAATTTTGCGCTCTTTTCTGAAAAAGGAAGGGGCAAATGGAGTCGAGATTTGCTGGAGAAGCCACACACCAGTTTCCTTTCAAAACCTCTTTGCCTTAGGAAGAGGTGAACCATGAAATAGGGACTTGAATTGAAGGGAGACCTCAATTTTTTTTTTGAACAACTCCTCTAAGAAAGAAAGACTCGTCCTTAGATTGTTTAGAAGAATACCTGACTGACGATGCTTTCTTTCTTTCTTTCTCGTGCCTGGACCAAATTCCAATAATTGAATGAACCTCTGTTAGTCGGAAGGTTCCAATAAAATTCACGCTCTCCCCATAAATATCTCGATGCAAATAGTGCATTAAGCGTGTTATCGTTCGTTCTGAGAGAAGAAGAGGGAGGAACAGAGGAGGTCCTAGGTCCTAATCGATGAGCAATTCATTTTTTGCGGTACCGTTGACCCTTCTTCAATGCTAGGAATGCAATTTCTGCCTGCACTCTTCTGACCTGTGACGAGATTTATTGACGAACAACCCTGTTTTGCCCTTGAATATCTCGGACTTCTGAAGAACAAAACGATCGATTGAATCAGTGAGAGGGGCCATTCAGTAGGTCATAATTCTGAGTTTTGAAACGCAGAGCGGTTTAAGTGGCCAAGTCTGGAATTCCGGCTGAGGTAGAGATGTAAGTTGTTGGCTCGTGAAGCTTTCTCACTCTCAAAAAGCTAATGAAGCGTTCTGCCCTAATTCTGGCAAAGGTCGAGCTGATTCCTCTTTCCATCCCTCATTTCGAAATCAATCGTCTTGAAAATGAGACCCCGAGGATCCGTATTCGGACTCCTACTCCTCTGTGGACTGATATTTACCTGCCACTCGAGGAAAATTATCAAAAAAAAAGAACAATGACCAATACATATTGTCATGAATCCCGTCACAAGATTATCCCTCCCCCCTCTCAGCCAGGTCATCAATGCTTGGCTCAAAGTCAATAGACCTAATATTTTCGTAGTCTACTAACGAGAATTATATGGCGACGAATGAGAGAGGAGAGAGCCCGATGTAGGTTTGTATCGCATTGGTACGAGCTTCAAATTCAGCTTAGTTGATCATATGGTGTATATCGTGCTCAAGTAATTGGTGTTATTGTTGCTGGTGGTGCAAGCCCGCATTTCCCCTTGTCCGTGATGTCAAATCCCTCTAGGGGGAAACCGAGCTAACAATCCTGTCTTAATGAATCCTTCTTCGAACGAAAATGTCGGCTCAGGATGAGAGAAAGACAGAGAGGCGCACACACACACACACACGCACATACACACTGAGTGAGTTCCCCACCCGTGTCCAGGGCTCATCTCGTCGGAAACTTGGTGATCAAATGAGGCATTATAAGTTCGTCAAGCTTTGGATAGTAGAGAGCGCGTAATCTTACCCATTGCCTGTTACTGGCCTTGTGGTTTGGGCACGTCTGACACATGTTAACTTGGATTCTAGAGCCTCGCAAAGAAGATCATTGGATACAAATTTGATTTTGTTTCCTTGCCCTTGTCCTGGGGGGCTCCGTGTACATTCTGCCCGAGAGTACACTATCCAAATGGAGTGTGTCATCGCGGCGTTGTGTTATCTGCAATGCAGTAAAATAACAATCGTCAGGCAAGGCAACTACCAACCAACAACACTCCTGTTCGTTCCATTCGCCCCTTGAGGGACTCCAAAGGAGAAGGACTTTTCCTTTATGCTAAACACCATTACTTATTAGGTACACAAGTGAAGAGCGTTGTTGAATTGAATGCTTGACGAAAAAAAGAAGAAAGGCGGAGGAAGGTGTGACGTGTCGACAAGCTTTGTTAGAGATTAAGCTCAGAAGTCATAAAGTGCATACGATCATTTTTCTGGTCCAGTCACTCGAGTGTGACAATGTCGTGACAGAATTCTGAAAAATGAAGATTTCCCCCCTTTCATGAAGAAGCAAAGAGAGCAAGAGATAGGGGATTTCCATTTCATTTGAGACTTTCAATTATATCTCTACGTTTGCGTCATTAGTCATTTAGGCTTGGCAAATTCTCGGAAGTTAAAAAGACAATTCGTTGTTGTTGTTCCTGGCGTTATGATGTAACTCTATGTTGGGCTGCTGTGTGCTTTCGTTGTTAATCAAGAATTGGTCTTATCTGTGGCAGACCAAGTTCCATTTGGTAAGATTGTCTGATATTGACATGTTTCCGGGAAGAGACTTATTCTCTTTCTCGTGCTCGTTCGATTCTCTTGTTGGTTCTCCGGTTCGTCGTTTTTTTCATAGATTTGATGCTAGGACTAAGACTCAGTTTCCATTAATCCTCAGTCATCCAAACCTGGTTCTCAAGTCGGCTCGTCAATATGGAAACGATTTCGTTGTGTTGGGTACAATTGTTTATGATTGGCTTTCTCCAGCGCACATGATGATCAAGGTGTGCCGATCATATTCTCGGGAAACGAGAGCCAGCTTGTGAATTTGACAAGGCAATTATGTTCCAAGACATTGGATATGATCCGCCTAGAAGCAATATGCAACTGACACCTCCAGCTTGGAGAGCGGGATCAACTCCAATTGCGACGGATTTCGTGCCTCTTCTGGCATTATTATGCCTTTGCCCTGATACAGTCAACTGAATGTAGGGCCGTGTTCAATTGCCTCGAATCCAAGGGCAGAATCTCGAGCTCGTGGAAACGAGAGAACGGTCTTGGAATGTGGTGCTTTGTCATGGATCCACAAATTTCATGTGCCACAATCCCTGATGAAAGAGGAGACTTATCTCCCCGAGGACCCGAAAGTTTAGGAGTGGTGTCAAAAAATATTGGATTTTCCCGCTAATGAGAGGAGGGGACAAAAACGGTGTTGAACTTTGATATACACCCGTCTGATGAGTCTTCCACCAAAGTTAATCCCTGAGCGTTTTGTCCCGTCTTTTTGGGGTTGAGCAGTTTTCTTTGTGGGAGCTCGTCTGTCTTAATCAATCGTGGTTGCGGAATGTACAACTTTTGTTCCCTCGATTTTACTCCCCTTGAATCCAAACACGTTCCAATATTTTTTGACGGAAAGGATTCTGGAGCCTTTTTTGAGTGCTCCAATTGTACTCGAATGAATACTACCCAACAACACCGAGAGCACAGTGCGAAGTAGTAGCGACCATGTTTCTTTCCTTATAATTGGCACATCTATCTTTGTTCGTGATGAATTGCTCTGCAGAGCATGCTTTTCATTCTGTCCAATGAGAATGCTACAGCACAAGCTTTCAGTGGTGAATCGACAGTAGCTCAAAAGGTCCTCGAACATCAACATCTCTTGCTTAGAAATGGTGGGTGCTCAGGAAACCCACGTCTCCGGTCCCAAGTTGCACTTACTGGCACATGCATGCCTTGTATGGGCGTTGTGGCTCGGAGTGAGTGTCACGATCTCCGCAGAGCATTGTTGGAACATGTCATTGGAACTCGATATGGATACGATTTTTTTCCATTTGGGCCCTTGAAGTTGTGCCTTGTACGAATCCGAAAGAAAGGTCTTGATTTCATAGCTTTCTTGAGCTAGTGGGGGTCCTCCTTTTTCTATTCTCTGAGTGCAAAAGGATGTTTGCCGTTGGATACAAATGGATTTTCTGTTGTTTACGTCAAATCGACAGGTTCCAAGGTGATGGCGAAGGTTGCTACCTCGTCAGTGGCATGGTTTCCCCTCTGAGATGAGAAGATGAAGAAAATATCTTGACGTATATTATCAGTTGGACTACAGGAGATTTCGATTCACTAGTGCAGAAGGGAAGGAAATTGTAACATCACGGATGATGGGAATGAGATGAAAGGGTCTCAACTTGAGCCTCCATGTCAGTTCCCGTTACGAGTTGGTCAGTTCTTATAATTGAATCAAGTTCAATCATCCTGGAGTAAAACGCACTGCTAGAGTGAATGAAGGCCAATACGATGGATTTCGAAATTGCTCGAATCTGTCGTTCGGAACTATCGCAAGTGACGATTCATCACTAGGGAAGTTTGCCTCAAGTTTGTTCCAAATTGTCGAAGTTTCGAATGTTGGAATTGATTGATCCTTATTGATTTGCTCGAAAGGTGTCTTCGAAAGCCATTTTCATGTCAAGCCCTTATTGTAGTCTTCCGAACTTTCGTTTGTTTCCCCAAGGCTTATCATTTGGTTGTGTTTCGTTGCTACTTCCATCATAAATGAAAAGGTGGTCAGGTGGTCGTGCTCGCAAAGAAGTTTTAGGGGGATCGACTGTTCAAGTAGAACAAGAGATCCACTCTCATCCTTCATCGCGTATATGTACATTGTACAGCATGACGCCCTCTTTGGCAAGCCAAACATTTCGAGGGCTGGGCGCAAACCTCAAAAGGCGAGAGGTGTCCCACACTCCATCTATGATCTCTTTGAAGACAAACATTGTTTGGAGGACGTGATCCATTCGTCGAGTTCTTGGAACATCATTAGACCCTTACATGGAACAAGGATATGATAATGGCCCTTGATGCAGCGGAAAGATGCCCCAACCTAATGATGGTCACTCAACTTTCCGTCAAGTCGTGGTTAGTTCTGACTTTGGATATGGTCACAACTGCCAAATCTCGGGTATCCCTTTGGAAGATCTGGCCAAGTCTCTTGCAAGCCCTCTCGATGGACCAAGTTAGTGACTCTTTCCTTCGATGTTGGTGGTATTCTTTTTCATACCCTGTACTAAAGTTCTCAAATTATTCTGAACGGAGGAATATCGTTCCCCATAAAGAATAGATACAGCTTTCCTGCTCGAGCTGAAAGATGAACTTAAGGCTCTTTCTGAGGCCATACGCAAAGACACAAAATGGCTTGTGGATGATTCTTTTTCCTTTTAGAAGAAGCATGAATGTTTTAGATTCTTTCGCCTGGACATTTTTAATGGAACCAATAGCATATCCACCAATTTTGTAAGGAAAGAAATGTTGATGGAATTGGGTTGGCCAGTTACTTACGTCCCAATAATACTATGCATTAGTTGGTATACCCTTCATCGGTTTGGTGATGATCCACGATCATTATGAATGGTCTGCGTGAGCCTTCATATCAAAAGAAATGTACCGCTCGCTGCACTTGTCATTAGAGCTCATGTGGAAGAGACAAGAACTTCAAAACAGTCTGTGAACAAGAGTTGAGCTTGTTCCATTCAAATGGACCCAAGTCAATTGCCCGTTGTTGATACGTTAATGCCTTTGAATGTATAATATTGGCCGGATTAGTAGATGCGTAAAACAATTCTGCTTTGGATGGAGTGAGAAAATGCATATGATGATCTGATATGAAAGATGGGAGAAACGCCGAGGACTGAGACCATGATTAATGGACCAGTCATTCTTGCGGTGGGCTGGTGGAATGGCTCCTGGGGAGGACGTTGAATAGACGAGGATACCTTTCCAGTTGGGGCTTCAGCGTCGGCCCCAAAAGAAAAAGATCAAGTAATGAAGGGAATTTCCTGTGGTAAGCCTCATGCTTCTACTCTTCATCGTATCTTCGCCCAAAAATTGCTTCGTAAATTTGGGAATGAATGAGGAGTCTGCTCGTAAAATGAACGTCCTCGTTGGTGTTGTCGTTCGACTATGTTTTTTGATTCGGCCGATGGTCGCTCAATTTGACACGAATTGGATTGGGCATGGGATAAGCATAACACGAGTCGGCTTCTAATGACGCCTGGGACGAAAACCACTGGTCCGATATGAACTAATGTTAGCTCTTATTTGATCCATGTGAAGTGTGCAAACCGTGTCCGTTAACGTAAGTCGAGTGTCTGGGGCATTTATTATTATTATTATTGTAGTGTAGCAAGAATATCGGCATTGTTCTGGGCAATATGGACACCCGACAGTTGGGAAGTGAGCTCGATATTGGCTTTGACTGGACAAGATTTATTTGAGCTCTTGTTTTTGGATTCTTTCCACTTCTGACAATGTGGCTCCACCAAGAGCTAAAAGCCAAAAAAAGCCTTAGAAGTGATTCTTTCCATGATGGATTACTTTCCGGCCCTCCACTTAAATACCTTTTGACATTTGTGTCCGAAAAGCAACGAAGTACACGAGATGAAGGGCTACATTTTTACATTACTGGATCCAATTTGACCTCAACTATGGTAGCATATAGCATCTCAAAGCTTAAGATTACATTGTTCGAGTTGATCAAAAACCAAAATATGAGGTGGGATCCCTTACGTATTCGTTTGTTCACTATCTCCTTGTTCATCATCGTCTGATATGAATGCCCAATGCTGACTCGATAATTCTTTATTCGGTCAATAACTTCGAGGATTCCTTCTCGGTCTAAGCTCTCGACAAGCGTAGCAAATCAATCTTACTTTCAGTACGAAAATACACCCAACCAATCGGCATTTCGATCGAGATCATCTATTTGCGCGCTCAAAGACGAGTCCCATTCCTTCCGTGCATGTTCAAATTCACGTTAAAGTTTGCCGATGATGTTCCACTGCCTAAGATTCCAAAATTCAAAATACCGTTCGTTAACTGTTGGCCCTTTGGGATGCTCGGTCGATGGCTAAAGGGATCCGTGTTTAAAAGATTGATGAAACCCCCAAATTGAGAGGCTTAGCCAAGACAGCTTTTTGAAGTGATTTTTTTTCCTCCGGACTCCGGCTAGATATCCCGAAGGATAATAAATCGTTCCTTGTCTGGTCTTGATCCATAGATTGTTCCACATTTGAAAAGAATGTCCCTACCTTAGCATCTTTAGTCAGGGCTTCACAAGGGCCGGTTTTAAGTCACGACGTTCTTTCATCTTTTGTATTGAACCAAATCTAGGGGATCAAGTCTCGATAGGACCGTCAAAATCACTTGCTTCGCTCTAATCAGTACTTTTATGATCTCCGTCCTTGGAAAAGCGGTCCTGTTGATTTTTGCCTTAGCTCTTTGCCTTTGTGCGATTCTTTCCATTCAAATGTCAGAGTCTTAAATGTCACTTACATTTTTGCTTTTCAGGTAAGATCTTATGAACTCTGAGCGTCCAATAACGCCTGTACTGCTCGCAAATCTTTCTCTTGAGGAACGTTATTTGCGAATGCAAAGTGTTATCAGCGGATCTCTAGAACTAGCAAAAAGAAACAAAGAAAGAAAGTCGAAATGCTTGTTTTCACTTTCTTTCTTTGCGTTTTCATGGTCACGCGGCAAAAATCATTGTGTTGCAAATCTTTTTTATCAAAGAATGCCCCTTGTGCTCATTTGACCTAGTCTTACCCTCATGTTAGCACATGACAGAGGGTGCACAAGAGTAAATAATCATATTTTAGGTTGCCCTAAGCAAGCCAAAGCAAATTTTACGCAAATTAATTCATGGTAAGGATGCCACTTGACCTTAGCTTTGTACCTTGCTGTTTGCAAAGCGCTTACATATTTTGGACGCCGAGCTTGTTACCAACGGCTCGGATGTACATTGAAAGAAAATTGTGTGATTCCTTTGCACCATCAGCCTCTGAAACCCAAAAAGTTCCACGAATTATCAAGATCCGCCCTGTTGCTTTTTGCCATTTCGAATGTTCCGTCTCGTGGAACGTGTTTCTGTAAGTACAGTAGACTCTTCAGGGCCTTCATGTTGTTGAACTAGCTGGGTGGTGTTTTATGATTATTTTATTCCACTCGAAAGTGTTCCCGATACTTTTTGTGCCAGGTTAGGAGAAGAGGAGAGCAGGGCAAGAATCCCATTTGATTAAATCCAGTGCCACTAGATCGTAGAACGTTTCACGGACATGTTTATGTGACAAGTGAAGCTTGATTCTAGGCGAGGAGAGAGAGAGGGAGATCCTCGCTGTTCCTTCGTTCCATTGCTCCATTGCTCCTCCTTCCCTTTCTACATACACACTTGGATACAGTGTATGAACGATGACGACGAGTGAGTGACTTGGTATGTCTTGTTTATGCTTGACATTCATTGCTTATTAACGAGGAATGTCTGTATCATATCATTTGATTTGTTCCACTCGTGTGCCCATTGGACGGGCCATAATAATTCCATCAGTGTAGATCTCAATTTGAAAGGCGTGAAGAGGGCGCCTTGTTACCTGAAGCGAAATTCAGTGCATTAGGAATGATCAAGGTCGTTCCAGTTTCAAATTCGATTCGGATCAGGTCAAAAGATTTGGATCAGTCGTCAGGCGAAACATGGCGACCTGATACTCTGATACATTGCGCAATTATAACGCCTTTCATTTACTTGGTAGCTGTACCAAAAATTGGAGATTTAGACATGACCAAGACATGTTGAAATTGTGTTGCTAAATGCATCCCCATTTGTCCATCGGCCTTGTAAATGCACACCAGCCAGGCAGAATGCACACGCAAGTGATCCATATTATTAGTGGGGTTTGAAATCGCGTTCCAGGATCTGTCAGTGGACCTTAGTGCCGTTATCTCTGACAGCGCAGACTTCATCCCAATTCCACATGACAAAGGTTTTCCAATTTTTTGCTCTCTTGATGCATTAAGAGTAGACAATAGTGCGATTTTCAATAGCTGCACTGAAAGATGGGAATTTAGAAGTCTTTTGTTGCATCCTGAAAGAAAATTAACAATCTTGACCTTCATGTGTCGGCGAAGTGTGAAAAAAATCAGCAAAGTTTCATGAAGTGATGATCGCCCATGTTTCCCTCCGTTTTGAACTTAACTAGCACGACTGACTGGGAATACCAATCTCGTAAAAAATGTTGTTAAGTCACTTTTATGAGCCACTGAGTTGGAGAAGATTAAAGAGTGGAAAAGGGACTGTTAGTACTGCCAGGGCATTTGGGTTGTTCCACCACTTGCCAAGGCTTGACTTCGACTTGCGCTTAGTCTTTAAAGTATTCCCATTTTAGATACCAGTTTTTTTTCTTGGTTTGCCGGAGGAAATAAACCATTAGTTGGGATCCGGCGGCAAATGTACGATTCGCTGCTTGCGGATAGGGGTCCATTTTTTCTAAATTGCCCCCTTTCCCTGGAATTATGGAAACTGGGAATGATGTCATTATGGGAGAGAACCGTTGAGCTTCGGGCAATGAACAGTCATGCTTTCTCAAAAACGTCTTTTTCATTTGTTGCAAGATTTCTTGTCATCACTCTTTTTAATAGGCGAATTTGAGATTGTGTCTGTTTCGGGTTTTGCAAAACGAAAATTTTGTTCCATTTGTAGTTCCTGTCATCTCTCCATTTTTTTCCGAGGCTTGATGAAGATTTGTAACGTTTTTTGCCATCCTGAAAAGAAAAGGCCACCGATTTGTCTTCGGATTTAATTCTTGCCTGGTCCGCTGATTGGTCAATCATAATTGGCTTCCATAGAAATGCAATGGAACGAGTTCTCTATTGAAATTATTTGCTCCGTAAGAAGACACGGGGAAAAATTGCTATGTAGCAAAAAGATAAGGAATTGGGTGAAATATGGTTGTCATAGGGGTGAATAGCCCTTCTCATTGAAATGTTTGCCCCGTAAAGGAACATGGAAAAGAAAACTTTCTTAACGAGAAGGACACGTTCTGTCTGATTATCCTCTTGACATACTATGCACCCCGAGTTCCCACGACAATCTTCACCTTTACATATGTCTTGAGGGTTACATAAAAGGTCCCAAAAAGTCTTGCGGTTGCTCTTTCTGAAGTGTACAGTATCTTTCCAATGTGAACCATTGCGATGATGGAAAAAGTTTTTTGAGCGCGGAGCTTCGACATAATCGCGTCGCATGAGAGCGAGCATTTATCTTTTTCCCTGGACCTATCCGTCATCCGTGGAAAGAGAGATTTCTTTCCATTTGCATGCTCTTCCAAGACGGAAGAGCTGATATCCCTCTCAAAGAGGCCATTCATTAGTACGGCTCTCCACTTCTGGTCCATTTGCCTGAGATTGCCCGTCAAAGTAAATGCAGTTTGTTCATGGAAATGGACGTCTTGTCCTTTTTTGCCATGGACTGACTTGCAAGTTGGAACCAAGGGCGGGGAAGCCCAACAACGAAGAAGAAGACGAAAAAAAACTTCTTGACTTGGAACCAAATTAATCCCAAGTGTCGTGACATGAAGAAGGTTTTACTTTGAAGCCATGAAAAATGACCATAATAAAAGGGATAGTGGATCTCTATTGTCTGTAGTTTTATGCCTTACTATGCCATGCCAAATGCCCCTCCCCCAAATGCATGTCAAGAGCAAAGTTTCGCTACCATGACAAAACTTCTCTGATTTCTCGTGGCAGGCAGACATGCGTCTCTGGCACTCGTTGTCATTCCCTATCTATCCGAGGGAGGAGAACATCCTGATTTACACATGCATGGTACGAGATCCCTCTGTCGATGATTGTGCTGGCTGTTTACTGGCTTTCTCTCGATGTCCAAATTACTTGAAAACTGAAATGGCTTTTGTGGAAAGTTGTAGTTTGGGAGGGGATTTCTACAATCACATGATGTGTCCGGAAGTATGGAACTGAATACCTGTGTGGGATCATGGGTCTTCCTCATGAGTTTTGAGGGTCGAGTTATCCGGAGCGAGTGGATTCGTATTACGCTTTGACACACAACTTCCGGATCCACTTCCGTTGACTGCAGACTCAACTTTACAACTCTCTGCGGCCGTGGTCCCAACTCCCAACAATATTCGCCAAGATGGTCATGCTTGGTTGACAATCTAATTTCCAGGCAAATTTTTCCAACATGTTCTTCCGTTGGGCTACGATTTTTGGGGCCCCTGTTTAGATTGTTAACGTCAAGTCGAGCAATAAGAGTTGGCCCTGACTTTGGTCACGCTTTTCTTTGTTCTGAATTAAATTTGGCCCCGCCAAAGTTGATATCCGGCGAAAGTCCGCCTTATGATCCTGTTCCTTGTGCACATGAAAGAAGCCCGGCAGTCCCTCTTGCTCAAAAAGGATAGCTCTGGTGAATTCAAAATGAATGATCAGGTCTATCTATCTCTTTGCCGTCCGTTTACTTTGAAGGGCAAACAGTACAAGTTGGCTAACGACGTCGACCTCTGTGTGTGTTGGTGTCGATTAAAAGTGAAAATAAAGAAAACCTCTGATCTAAAGGCCTCTCAATTTTGTTGCAATCGTTTGGGTCTCACTTGATCGAGCTTTTGTTTCAAGAAGTCACTTGAAAGTTTTTCCTTCCCCTTTCTTTCCCTCTGTTTTAAGGGCTAGTTTCCTGAAAGGCTTCGAGATGAAAGGTTTGCTCTTCATGGGTATTTACCCAATCCAGGGGAGGAGAGCAAGGTTTAAGATGGAACTAACTATCTTCATTTGCTGGGCCAACCCAAACGAAGTCAAAAGGCCCATCAACTGTCCGAAAGCAGAGGAATCCTATGATCTGAACGACGAACCAACGAGAGTGAAGTGCCCATAGCTCAATGCTTTGCTTTATTCTCCTCGCTTTTGGCAACTTTCTCCTCTCAAGAGAGATAATCCAGGCTGGTGAGGAATCTCTTTTTGCTTCTGCTCCAAAAAAAGTAGAGGAAGAACTCTCGACTAAGAGTGGATTGGTACGAAAGAGGCAACCCGGACTTGAGAACGCTTCACCGAGACGGAATTATTATATTTCATACTCCTGATGGTTCAGCTCCCCTCGCTTTGTTCACAACTCGCTTTGTGTTTTTCTTGAAACCCCTTTCCCAATTCAAACGATGATTTTCAGTTGGTTTTTTTTCGGTGAAGAGTTTCGCCTCGTGGTGATTTTGGAATCAGTCGAATCGACAAGCACTTGGATGATTCATGCTGGGCACTGGTCAGTGGAGACTTTTTGGCCGGGGCCCAATTGTCAGCATTATCGGCCTAGGGGCGAGCCCATTCAACCCACCGCTTCCTCACGCCAAACACCCAACAGCCAACACCCACGGCCAATGGAAAAGTCTCTTTAACCCTGAGGTGGTTGGCTTGAGGGATTTGGGCTCTGGCCTATGGAGAGGGAAAGAGAGAGAAGAAAAAGTCTCCGTTGGATGCCAAATTGCGAATTTGCTCTCATCAACCTTTTCAAAATGAGGTGCTTGTTCTGCTCTCCAAATGGGACTTGACGGTCCACCTCCTTTGTTAATAGACACAAAGCACCAAATTAATCTCTGTTCAAAGCTTTTATGGAACCCCTGACCGGCTGCTGCCTTTCTTCCTGCACTTCTGGAGTTTGACCCTCTGCTTAGCTTCGTTTCATTTCTGGGCGTCCTCGCCGTCATTGTTCAAAGTGTTCAGGGACCTTCGTCTTTGATCTCCAGTCTCAGTTTTGAAAACTCGTAGAGCATTCCAAATACTGGAACTGGGGGAAGAGATGAAACAAAGAACCAACTTGGGGCACGCTTGAAGGTTCCACGTCGACAAAACCTTCAATTTTCATCATGGAAGGGGAGGAGAGGAGAAAGAGAGAAGAAATTGAAAATGGCATCTGAACCGCAGACCAGGATGGTGAACGTGATGATGGCCAAATGGGAGTAGAGCCCTTGCGCCCAAATTGAAGAGGAACACGGCAAGGAGAGAACTCAAATGATGGGCCGTTCTTTTTGAGTGGTACGTGACCAATGTTTCAGAACGGATTTGGTCTAAACCCTTTTTTCATAACCTCCATCCTACGTTCGTCCTTAAACAGAGATCACGAGGAAGATGATCAAGATTTGCTGGATTTCCATCTAATCAGGAGGCTATTAAACACGTTGCGAGAACGATAAGTTCCTTAACACCAAACCAAGACGGAAGGAAACTCGTGATCCATCTGGAGATCTCGAAAATGTGACTCTTGTGTGTTTTCATGCCCTTCACTGAAGTGAAATTTTCGAATGTGTCGTCGCCCTTTGAATAAAAAAGAAGCGACGATGATTCCCGCTTTGTGTCCAGTCAAGTCATTCCATTATCGAAACTGGGACACTTTTCCATTTGTTGTGATCACCACCATGTGGATGAAGAACACCAAACAGAATGGACGATCGAAGCAAAATCGTCTGGTCATCTCGGCACTCACATTCACATCCACAGCCCTCTCTTCAATGCATCAACACTTGTCGAGTTAATGAATGATTTCACACTTGGCCAAAAGGGTGTTGGACTTACTCGTACCATCCAGGGTTACGAGACTTGGGGCGATCCAAAAAGCATTTCCCTTTTTGCTCTATTCCCTGGAAGGCGTCTTTGTTTTCCGATCTTCCTTAGTGACATTTTTGGGAGGAAACCTTTGGTGAGGTTGATTGGATATAAGAAGCCCCCCAAAGAGGGAGGCAGTCATTCATCCATTATTTCTAGTTCAGATGCCCTTGTTGTCAAGACATGAAGAGGAAGAAGACAATCCAGTGAGACGACTTAGGATTTTGATCACTTCACCGAGGATGGTCGCCGACCAACCAAGCATTGATTGGGCAGTGTGCTATCTATGGTCCAATCAATTTGTTCGGAGTCATCTTCTTCCGGAGAGTGAGAAACAGATGTTCATCATACTAATCAAGCGCTGAGATCAGGCTCAAAAGACACTCTCAGAAACTAGAACAATGCCAAGTGTTCGGTATGATACTCTTTTCGCATTCCTAAGTCCTTCCTAATTTCAATTTGAACATGGTTATACATATGTATGCCAAAACGTACGAGGCTAGGCGTGTTAAAATGGTAGAAAACGAAGTCGTTTTTTGATTCACGCCTTTTAGCTTGTTCTCGTTTAATACTGGCTTCGGCAATTGAAATCTGATCCGGCACATTATGATCAACGCTTTTTGTTTTAACGTTTCTAGTTCTTTGTGAGGGCGAAGGAAGCAAGAGCTACATTAGTCATAATCAGTTCAGAAGAGATGAAGTCTTTGATCTAAAGGAATACATTGTTCAAGAGTAGCTAAGTTCAGTCTAAAGGTGTTGGCTGCTATGCTCCGATTATTTCCCCTCTCAAAACAAATCTCTCATCGTTTGACCCTTGCAGTTTTACTCCGGATAAAATATCCCTGACTTGAGATGTAGTGCTTTATTTCATCGTGCAAATACTAGCGAACCCTGTGAAGAATATAGAAAAATGAACGGTGTCGCATTCGGCAGGAAGGGTTGTTCAAACGAAATTTGACTCTTAGCTTTTTCGCTTCTTTCGAATCATCAAAAAAAGTCTTCAAGTTTTGCAATTTGGAGAGCACCTCAGTTGATTTAACCGAAGTGGAGTTGAATCAAAATAATCTGAGCTACCAAAGCTCAGGAGCGTTTTGGGGCTTTTTTTAATGCGGATTAATTTTTGCTCGACAATTCTCGGGGGAAATCATTTGTTAGGATTTGTCTTTGCAAGATTTCCAGCCGAAAAGCCTCAATCCTAAGGGATTATCGATTGCCTACACCTCACAAACAGAAGAAACACTTAGTCTTACCACTAACGAAGTCCATGGTTGTGGGTAGCCCCCAATGCCTCATTTGATCTGGTCTCTGGTAAATTGAGGCTCAAACGAGGAAGACATGTGTTCGATAAAGTACAGCTTCATTTTAAAGCGGAGGTTGTTTCCGATCCATTGAACTCCATTCCTTTGAAGGTGGGTCCCCATTTTCTTCCCTTAAACGGTACCTGATTGATGAAGAGTTCCTATTCCATCATTGAAATGCACACTCCTCTCAATGGAGCTGGGACATGGTGGAGATTTATAAAGTGAGTTCGTTTGAAGTTGTTACAGTAGCATCATATGCTGTTCCATTTGGCATTTAACCCATTTCATGCCAATAAAGAGTCGACAAAGCGGGAGCTGGGCGAGGAATTCAAATATCCTCCTTTTCGCGTTACTTTTTCCCGCTCCAATATTTCCTCCAGGATTCAAGTCCTCCTTTCCCATTCTTCGCTTTGGTGTTCCATTCGTATGAGGCAAGTGTGTTGTCCCATTGCTCCCAGGGTATTTTCCCAGGCCTCCCTTTCCTTCCCTCTTCTTCCTTCTAATGGAACCCTGCACCTCCTCACTTGTTCACCCAAGTTCTCAGTTCTCTGGTAGATTCCAAACGGAGCAAACTCTTTCCAACCTTGATGCAGTATTTTTACTCTCCGAGGGATTCTCTACCACAAAATATGCCTACGAACAAGTTCCATCGCTTCTCCACACGAACCTGCCCGTATTCTGGTGTTTTGCCAGGGATTAGATTTCCTTCGATTTCATATTTATTAACATATCTGTCCTTGAAACTCGGGTCGAAATATGGAAGAAGGTGAAGCAGACCTGGAAACTTGAGATTCATTGGGACAGCACCTCGTCCCTTGGACCGTCCGCTCTTTCCTTGGTACCCTGTCTTTCTCTCTCTCTCTCGTGCGGGATTTTGTGGTGATGGTTATCTTGATGTGTGTCAGTGAAGGAGAGTGAAGAAGGAATGGAGAGAGTGCGCCAAGGATTTCCATTGAATCAGGGTCGCACTGGTGGTACCGAATAGAGGACGACCGTCCCCCCTGTCTTTGAAATCTTCAGCTTGCATTTTCCAAACGAGGTTATGACTGGCCTGTAATTGAATCGGAGTGCAATCGTCAATGCGCATCATGGCTGGTCCCAATTGTCATTGAGTGAGCCCAGACCAATATCGTCCAGTTCCAAGGGCGACCCTTCTCAGTCCCAGCCAGCGACTATGGTCCATGGCATAACAAAGTTTGATACAGACACTCACTCACTCACTGACTCACTCACCCTCGCTCCCACATACTGCATGCTGTAGTATCTCCTCGGTGCAGTTTCCTTTGGGCCGAGGATTTGTACGTTGCCCAGCCTTGGAAATCGACGAGAAGGAGGCGGAGGCGAAGTTCTTTGTAAAGAAACCTCCTTCATGGGTGCGTCGTTCGTGTCTTTTGGCCGGCATTGCGTTCTCGGTTCTCTGCGACTTCGATCTTGGCCAAGTCCAAGTCCGCCCTTTTCTTGGTTGGTGCCGGTCGTTGTGGCTCTGAATGGAGTCGACGAGAGCGAGGATTTTGAGAGTGCTGCGAGAGCCACCCACCTTCTTAACCGGTGTCTTCTCAGTTTGCTTCTTGGTCCTTGTCTGTTGTTCTCAGTTGGTGTCAGAAATTTCTCAAGAACACACGCATTAGGGGGAACCAAAGGGACTACAGTTCCTCTCTCTGGCGCATTGAATGCCAGTGTTGAGGTCTAGTGTGGTTAAAGTGAACTATTAATGAAGCAACTCACGGGTAATCCTCACATATCAGTTTACCTTTGACCCACGCCAACCTCAAGAGCTGTCTTGTACAAACGCAAAATTTGTTATAATCCTGCCCTAATAAATAGAAGAGAGTGGATTTGTGACCACAACAACCTATTCGTTCGCAAAGAGAGTGTACTTACTACATATAAAAAAAGAGATGCTATTCGTTCTGTTTGGCGAATCCCGTCTTTCCAGAAAGGAGATGACGACCGACAAGAAGTCATGTGCAAGGCTTGGATAAATACTTGTGAGCGATCCTTGTTGATCTGATGTAAATATATACACCAGCTAAACTGAAATTGTGTATATAAATGCCGGCTCCAAATCCTCCACAACCAAACAAAAAATAACCACCAGACACTCTTGCCTTGAATATAACCGCCAGAAATCAAACCCCACTCGCTCCCCATCATGAAAGTGACCGAAAAGAAATATTTGAATGTTCATCAAACGATCTCGCCTTTAACATCCTCCACCAACTCGACCCATTCCAGTAAAAGTGCGGCTGCTGCGGCCGTGGCTGCGGCTAACAATCTAGCCAATGGCCTGCTCGTGGCGGCTGGAGATGTGGGCGATGACTACAATGCCAATAAGGCCAATGAAAAAATACTGGTAAGTCTCAAATGCCCTCATCAACATGCTTCATTACAAGAATTCTGAGTGAGCTTGAACACGAGTGAGAGAAATAATGTCCAGCTGAGTCTCAGAGAGATGGGTCCGTTTAACTGTACTCTCCCCTCTGCCTTTTGTAAAGACACGACCACCAAATTCTGAAGAGGCTCCTGGCAAATGTGGACAAAAACCTCACTGTCACCCTGTCAAAGCATACATCCCACCAGTTCTTCAACTTGAAAGACAACAACACTGTAGCGCACCCCCCACCCAAAGCATATTCGCAAACATGATAATATGTCTCAAATAGCTAGCAATGGCATTTTTTAAACTGTCAGAGGTGACGTAGCCAAAACCACATTTTTAATTGGACTCAATTAACCCTTGAGCTTACCCTGAACTCGTCAGGATGATGGTTGGCAAGAATTCTTCGAGGATGAGAAGCCATTTCGTTCAGTGTTGGCATTTGACACACTCGACGAAATTTCGCAGCTAGTCTTTTTAATCAAGAATGGTCTGCATTGTCATGGCGTGAAGTCAGTGAGTGAATACGTCTCTTTACCTGAAAACACCTGATGGAGAATTGGCTTTGGGATTAACACCTTAGCCTCCATTGATGTTTGGACATCATGGCCACATGATCTCCTACACGTCTTTGTGTACCCTTGTGCAATGTTTGTCTCCATCCGACCTTGACACTAACCAGTCAAGACATAATTCAAAGTCCTGCCATGAATAGACAATCAAAGATGAGAAGTTTAGTTGTTATATGCATTTTGTGGTGCAAGATGATGGCGATGCTGCTCAATGGCTGCTCAGTGGCTGCTCAGTGGCTCCTCCGTGAGAATCGAGATGCATTTCTGTCCTTGGATGTGGATGATGAGAAACAAAACAAGCTAAGCGGGGCATCAACTTGATGCCAAACTGGCAACTGCACTTTTTGCGACCCCATGCAAATTCTTCTACCTGATAAGTGACTCACTCATGGGCATAGCAGATGGTAATGGGCCTCCAGGGGTGTGGTTTGAAACAGGAAGAGATCTTCACTCCACTTCAACGGGGTAATTCATGTTTGACGAAGATTGTGAACGGTTACTTCGCCTCCAATACGCGTGCCGTTCTTGTCGTATGAAATGATGAACGATGATGCGAGGTAGTTGAACAACAGCATCTTGTCCTTTTCCTCGAGACCACGAGATAACCATGTTTAAAAGTAGTGCCAAGTCGACGGCTGACTTGCAACATCATATTGGTGTCGTATACCTTGATCATGAGGTTTCTTACGCAAGAACTAACGATCCGACATCAGGGGCAGTTTTCCTCCATATGTGGTCAAATTCGTCAGTTGGGCTTTGAGCGGTCTGAGAGATCGAGGACATACCCTCGATCACCTCCTTCTCACTCGTCTACTCTTCTTAATCAAGTGCTGCATATACTGCAAGTGGCTGATGGTGATATTCCTGAACCATTGGTCGTCGTGGGCGCCTTCAGCAACTGTGTTCGAATTATTCTAGACTCGGAAGCGTCAGCTGGAAAGACCGAGTGTGAGAAGAACACGAATGGATTGCAAATTTGGGCCTCCCCAATCGTTTGCTAGAGTCGTTGAGGTTCAAGGTGAGGAGGACGTGAAACTTCATAGACTTATCAGCTGGGTTGTACACGAGATGAGCAGATGGATCGCTTTGGTTGCCTTTGCGCGAGATAGGCCGACGCTTCGAGCCCAAATCGAGTCTCTTATTTCATCCTCGGATTGCACGGCTATCTCTCATGCCTGGATGAGTTTGAAATTGTATCTCTTGGCCGGGAATCTTGTTTATCTGGCCTTTCTCACTTGTTTTTCAAGCAATGTACAAATTCTACACGTATTTGTCAGGATGATGAGTGTGGAGCATTTTCTACGCTTTTCCCTTACCTTGTCCTTACTTCAATCTGGACGCCGGAAAGCCCAACTTGATTGGATACGGTTCACTCGTCAAATTGCGACAGCTCAAGTGGAAAAAGTAAAGAAAAAAATGGGCGGTCTTGGCGTAATTCGTGGCCTAACAAATTTGCAGAACGATCGTCTTCGTTAGCCATTACGTCAAAACAATTGCAAAAGGTCTATACCCGGATCACGACTTGCCGTTTCCATCTGGGAAGACGGGATTGAAAATGCGAACTAATCTTTCGTTGAATATTTTCTAAGGTGAAACCTGATGGCAGTAAACTGGAGTGTTCTTGGTCGGAACATGATCTGGACCTCATTTCATGAAAGCTTTATCTGAAGTCTCACTGACTTTGTTAGCGAGCTCTTCTCAATGTCTTTCTTTTTTTTTTTTTGAAGACGCCTGTGGGG
>NC_081446.1:14962626-15007170 GCF_007210705.1 Tigriopus californicus
TCAATGTCTTTCTTTTTTTTTTTTTTGAAGACGCCTGTGGGGCAATTACAATGCTCCCAATGGAATTGCTCCCCTCACGTGTCTGCCTCGAGGTGAGCTATACTGTTTGGTCAGACAATAAAAGTGGAAATCGAAAAGGGCGCACACACCCTTAATCAAACTAATCAAGGAGGTGAAAGAACAAACCTGACGAGTCAAATAAAACAGGTCACTGCTCTTTTCCAGCCCCTTCAGATACTGTTGGACAGACAACCGCTCTCATAGCAATGGAAGGAAAGATATCTGTGCCAGTTTATGAGCTATCCTTCATGGGTTCATTTCCCATTCTTTTCGTCATATTAGTGATGGCTCCCTTGGGTTATTGGCAGGAGTGCTAAAACAACCACGGGACGATTGCTAGGACTCCAGGGAGCTGAGGGGGGCATCTCCTACTTGTGGAACATCAGGCGAAGACAAACAGATCAGAGAAGCGCAAAAGTCATGAATGATTCCCTCCGACTGTCCGTTGTTGTGGTGCTGTTGTGGTTGTCGTTATTATTATCATCATTGCCGAAATGCAATTGCACAGGTCTGAACATATCTAGAATAGAGCGAGATGAGTCCTAATCCCTCCCCTCCCCCTCTTTCTCCATATTCCTCGGATTGTTGTTCAATTCGTGTTATAAGTTCCACCACCTTCCTATCCTTGATGGAATCAAGTAATTCCCGCTTGTTCGAGTTCCCCTGGAAAAACAATGGGCATGACGGAACGATATTCCCTCATATACGAATAGGTGGGAAAGGAAGCCATTTTAGCGATGGAATATGGTTGTTGGTACCCTGAGGTTCCATTGCCAGACGAGATACCGGGAGAGGGAAACAAGCGAAGGCGAAACAACAAGCACCGTAAAAAAGCGTCTTTGCTTCCTCTTTTCCTTTCTTTCTTCCTTCAGGGCTAGTCTTTTCTCCAGTCTAAAAGACATGATAAGACATGAACGATCGGCCAAGAATCCTGCGACTCGATTTGTTCCCCGAGTGTGGGAATGAGTGAATTATGGAGATTCTTGCGGCATAATTGCGCAGACCTGGCCGAAGTTTTACTTCCATGCCGTCCATTTGGCAAGCTCGTGAGCGTCGAGCGGAGAAAAAGCTTTGATAGCGAGCTGACTTCTTCCTCCCCCCTCATTCGAAAGCAATTTGACTCTTCGAGCTCGTGCCTGTCTCATTCGCGTTTCTCAACCCCTTTACTTGAAGCATTGTTACGTTCACTCTCAATCCAAGGCAGAGATTAATGGCTCTCAAGTTGATATTTATTTTGAGTGCCCTTGAACTGATCCTTTTTGTGCATTCTTTTTTATGTTCAAACTTATGTTCGGACCACTGAGAATACGACGGGCAAGTAATCGAATTGACTGCTCATGTGCCCTCATGCGGGGCAAGTTGTTGTAGGAGCTGTTATAGTGGTACTAGTAGCAGTATACATGCATATATGCAATTTCGTCCTCATGGACCTCTCTGAGCTGACCCTCCCGATGTTCCCGGTACATCCAGTTATAATCTACTTAGTTATCTATGCATGGATTTCTTTCTCCACTCCGTTTATCTGCGTGCATGTGGAGTTCATCTTGAGATACTAATCTGCTTATCGCCAGTCTTTCCCTCCTTGCTCCGCACTCGCTCTCTCACGCTCAAGTCAGGAATAGGACAAGTAGGAGGTGGAGGAGGAGGAGGAGGAAGAAGAAGGCCGTTTCCTTTTGGCCTTTGATATCTGAGCGTGAGCCGAGAAGCATGGCAATAGTAGTCGCCGCCGTAGTACAAAATTATGTATGCAGAATGGGGAACCATTTTCATCAGGAGCTGGATGGTGGAGGCTGTAGTACTATCCAATTGGATCAGAGAGCCCATATCTGAAGTATAGCAAAGCAGATTCCACCTGTCACGTGTACAGTACACGCGCTTTTTCTGGAAACGTTAATTAACTGGTTCCACCTGCTTGGCAAGGTAATTTCGTTGAGATCTTTTGTCATACATAATCACAAATCTACCCAGGCTTCGTTCAATGAAAAAGCGGTAGAGGAAAGAAGTTGTTCCGGCTGATTTATCCATTCTAAGTGGAAATTTGAGTCCCCATTACTCCATCTCGAGGTCCTACAAAGAAAGCCAGCGAGAGGCTAGAGAGCTTCCTTGTCTGAGAGCTTGTCTTTCTCTCCCGTTCCAAATTCCAAATCTGCCATGCTTGGTACCAAAACTCTCCCAAAGATTAGTTATATCTGTTGCCTGGTTCTCAAAGACATTAGCCATGGCTGACTCAAAGCCGAACGAACTCAACGTCGACAAGTCGCTAGGGAACACTTCCATTTTGTTGGCCTCGTTTCTCTTTAATTCTATTAACGGTCCTTTTCTATTAAGCCTTTTTTCTTTTTTGAGAAAAAAGATTGAGGTTTCCTTTTCGTTGTGTTAAAGGATTGATTCTGGATTACCATGGAAATCAAATGTATAAAAAGAGGCCGATCAGAGGAATATGAGGGGCGCATTCGTTCAATGAATTTGTCCGACAAACTTCGAGAACGCTTGATTTGCAGTTTGACTCGAGGCGATGGAAGAAGTTTGCCGGTTGTCCAGTGGGATTTGTGATGATCTCCAGTTACAAAGTAGTGCCATGGAACAATTTCTCATCGCCCGCCTTCTCCGTTTCAAATATCCGCGTTACCTCTTCGCTATTCGTTCGTAGCTCAAGAGGAAGGCAGGCTGGCTGGCAGCCTTGCTTTGTTCTGCTGTATCTGTTTTCTAGTCTGGTTCCCTAGTGAGCCTGGAATGTCCGATTCCACCTCGGATAGAGTTTGTCGACAAAGATGAAGAGAAGAGAGAGACGGAGACATCCTCGCGCCAAAATGAGGCCAAGTCAAAAAATCTGGTTTAATGTTTCTGATTCTGAAGTCTTGTCAAGTTTGCGGCTCGTCAATGAGCCTTGGGCATTCTACTTTACTTTTGAAGTTGCAAACGTACCGTGTTCTTCGGGAGAAATGAAGTCTCTTGCTGTCTCTCTATCTGTACCGTATCTCTCTCGTGCTCTGGCTCTGGCTCTGGCTCTGATATGAAGGAGAGCGACAGGAAAGTTGATCCGAAACATTTTTTCCCCAAAGCCATATCACTTGCCGAAGTAAGAGGGACTTAAATTGATGGTATAAATCTTCAGATGGCGAAGCTTTGCATTCACCCACCACGGAGCTTTGTAGAGTTTTGTACCATTTTCGAAGACAGCAAGTTTGGTGCGCTCTTAAAATCTCAAAGCTTATAGAGAACCAAGTACTAGATGCGCGTCCCAAAAAGTTTCGTTCTCTCAAGAAATGGCCTTGTTTTCCTTCCTTCCCTTCCTTGGGGGGTGGAGAGAGAAAGAGAGAAAGGGAAAGCGAAAGCGAAAGAGACTCGGTCGAAACTTTATCCATTTAAGTAGGATTAAAAGCCATCAGGATTTTGGCAGAATAATGCTGACAGAAGAAGAATGAGGAAACCCCCTTTCCAACCGACCTCGTTTGATGTCAAAAAATCTGATCTAAAATGCAAATGAGATTTGCGGGAATATGGCAGTTTGAACCTGGTGATCACAGGCACGTGAGCTGTCTGATTGAGGAATGACTTCTCTATTCTTTGAATAAGTGCATTTCCTGGGATTCTTATTCTCCTCTGCCTCTCTGAACATTTTCGTGCGAGATGCTTTCATTTCTCTTGATTGAGTGCCTCTGGGCTTGACAGATCTGGACCATTGGGCCTCCTTACAATATCATTGTATCAACTCTTCAAGTACGTGTACGTTAAAAGTGAACCATAGACTCTCAAGAGCTGCAATTGAACATTACATTATAGGAGTAAATTTCTACTATTTTGTAGACTGATTTCACTGAAAGACGACTTGCCCTACAATATTTATTGCCAATACTCTAGGCTTCTGACCGACCGTGATTATGAATTAATGATCTCAAAGTAACCGCCACCGCATTCTGAAGCGATCCAGTTCTAAAATCATGCTAATTCTATGCCCCACTTGTTCCTTCCAGGTAAGAGAAGTTCTCGAACGCTGACGAGCTCTTGCAGTGTGTATCATTGGAATTTGTTCTAAACGACGAGGCAAACTGAACTTTAAATCCGCCTTCAGTAGAGATCAAAAAGACTACCTGACCCACTCTGTATGGAAGTGAGCCAGCTCTAAGGTTGGCCATTTGGACTCGTTGGTTCGCTTCGGCAGAATTGCTTCTGACTCTTGTACCGGACAGGATCCAAAAGCCTTCCTCTCCTGCTTTTTTGGTCTTAGCTTAGCTTAGATTTGTTTGTTTTTCGAGCCTCCAAAGCTCCGTTGACAGACACAGCAGTGACGGTCAAGTCCAACCAAGATGAGTTCGAGGAAAGAGGAGTCCTGCGGTCCCTTTCGATTACAAGGACTTCGGAAACAGTTGCTCAATTGACTTTCATCTTGGTTGAACACAGAGTGTATCAGTGAAGCTAGACTGAAGACACCCGATACTTTGGTGTTTGATGTAGTTGAAAATGACACTGATGAAAGCTTGAGGTCGACTGGGGAGTTCTAATTATTTGTCCGATATCAAAGAATTAAATCGATGAATCCACCGATGAGCGTGCTTGCTCGCCAAGATGTCAAGTAATTAACTGAGATGGCAAGGGCATGGAAGGGTGCCAAACTATGGCATCGTTAATGAAGAAGCCATGGGTTATGGAGCAGAATCAAGAAGCACCCTGTGACATGAAGATGAGCGTACTCTTATCGTTCCACTTGGTAGGAAACGTATTGTATGAGAAGAAGTAGTCGGCTGCTGATCCAAGTTGGTAGTGGTCCAAGCTGGCACCCAATTTTCCCTCTCATTGATTTCTTATGGACAAGACAAGGAGAAGAGCGAATAAGAAAAGAGGGGGAATAGGATGGAACTAGTCTTGTTTTGCTCCATTTTCCAACTCTGGGTCTTCAGGAAAGGGTACTCACGATGGACCATTGTCGCAACCAGTGAATGTACATACCGTAGATGAGGAGAAGAAGCCAATGACAGCATTTGTGGTTTTAGGAGATTCTAATAATGCGAACGTTATGTTCCTTTTTATTCTCCATCGTGCCCGAATAGCATTCGAAGCCTTGAGCAGAATTATATCTCCTAACGAGAAAATAAAGATCTCCCATTCACGTACCAGTACTCGGGTGTTCCATTCAGGACCACTGTTCTTCCATGTTCAATTGACCATCCAAAGCCCAAGGGCAAGAACTGGGGCTCATAGCCTCCGTATCACTGCCTGACTCACTTGCCTTCTGTCTCTCCTTTGGACTGATTCTAGTGTACGTAGTGACTATTGAATAGTAGACCGATGTTCCACTTCGGAGAGATAATATTATAGGCTCTATAGACAACTGCTAATGCAAAGGCAGCTTAGCCTCCTTGCCTTTGTTCAGCCTCTTTTCTATCGAACAAAAAGTCCCTTCAATTGTTAGCTGATCAGCTCAAGCATGGACCACTGAAGTGTTCACGTTTTTATTATTATTTAAAGGCATAGAAATCGGGGCTTTGAAGCATGATGAACAGCCGTGCGTCGTTCGTTTACTCTGAAAGCAATTTCGCTGCTCGTCTCTTCAATGTTCCATGTCTGTTCCATTCCAAGGAGCTAGATTGGGATCGTTCTGTTCCATGTTCCACCACTCCCTCTTCATTCCGTTTGGTGCGTGGCGCCCTTCTGACTGGAGAAGTCTTTTCTAAAAAATGAAATGAAGGGAACGAAATGGGAACCAGCTCCACCACTAAATTCGATTTATCTCCCAACTAAGTCTTGTTTGACTTACAGGCCAAAGTTTCTTTGCATATTCTTTGAAAGTTATACAGATCAACGAGGGAGCTGATTGAGTAATTCCGGAGAAATAAGATTGTTTACGCAGCCAAGTTGTTAGAATGGGAGACTCGTTAGACTGGATAAGCTTAACGTTTTCACTCTCAATCACAATTTTTGCTCCATCTTACCTTCAGAGTTCGATTGGATTTGAATAGTGTTTCTCAAAGAGATTTAGTCGGCTTGCTTCTCACAGATGTTCCGTTTTGCAAGTGCAAATAATAATCTGAGGGAATTGAAAGTCAGAGATGGTATTGTTGAAAGCCCTGGTCTATCTCGAATAATATGGAATAGGTTCTGTTTGAGACTTCGGAGTTAGACTGGAAGGCAGAGGACCTGGAACAAAGGCATTCTGCATCCCTGTCCGCTATGTTCGTGCTCTCGTCCCTTTTGGCTCGAGGATTTAATTTTTAATTTGGAGCTAGAATTTATAAGACGTAGAGTGCCTGACTGGCGGCCAAGGTGAGTTGTGTTGGCGTGGTCCTGGTTCATCCTCAAAGGAGATGGAACCAACGAGCTCACGAGACGTCTCTAGCATGAATGTACGAGTATGGATGGTGTTCTCAACGGGCGAGAACAATTTGCCAAAAGCAATTCCCGCTCTTGTGAATACATTTTGCACGAAGTTACGCCTGTTTGATATTGCCACTGAGCCCAAGGGCATCCCGACGAGATGTTCCAAATATTCAGGGGTGTCCATGAATGCCCTTCTCTCCTTGAAAGAACACTTCATTTCTGACGATAAGATATTTTGCCCGTGTCAAAATCATTTCAGATAACGAGGCTTGAATTTGAGAAGAAATTCCCCTTTCTTACTTATGGTCCCTTTCCATAGAAAAAAAGGAATAGGGAAGTTGGGAAAAAGAGAACAGAGAGGGCTTTTGGATCATGTGGTGGTGTTTGATATATTGCTCCGTTAGAATGAGTGGTCCGTGTTCCACATTTTCTCTCGTCTGTCGAGTTTTCCTCCAGTTCCAGGTCTACTGCCAAAGGAGGGTATATATAAAAGTAGTTGCCTATTTGAATAGATGTGTGGGTCTGTGTGTGAATATACGTACATAAAAATGTGTGTTCGCCGTCCAAAAGGCTCTCTCACCCTCGATCCGATGCATTGCCCTGTTTCTCTTTTCCGTCAAGCTAAAATAGAATGCAAGGGAGATGGAGGGTTTTCATTTGGCAAATTAGATTCCAAACACGGTCTAAGAGACTCGAGCATTATCCACGACAAATTTATTACTCAAAACAAAAGCGGCTCGACGAGAGGAGGAATAAGGAAGGAAAAGGAAGAGGGGGGGGGATATTCTTCTTGAAAACATGTTTAGACAACCCACGCATGAAGATATGAAGATTTCCGGGAGGGGGTACTCAAGTGGATTAGTTTTTGAATGGACCCCGTCGTCACTCAGTCAAGAAGGAGGTTCCAAACGACGGTCGTCCATCTTGACAATGTCATAAGATAGATTAGCCTATTGAGAAGCAAGCACCACTACCACCACAACTTCCCCAGGCACTACCAGGACAAGAGGCAGATGAGCCTCAATGACAAGTGTGTGCTTGTCATTTTACTAGTCATCCTCGTTATTGTGAACCAATTGTAGCTAGCCATCAAACCAGGTAAACAGTAAAAATGTGTGGAACTCACCTGTGCACTTTCTTCATTTCCAGCAAGTGTATCGGAACCAAGTTGCAGTGTCGTCAGCCCAAGGTGTGAACCCCTCTGTGGCTCAAGGAACCATCAATGTTTCCCAAGCCTCCCTCCTACTCCAACAACAACAGCATTTCCTCGCCCAACACCACCTTGCGTGTAAGTACTGTTTGCTTTCGGTTGATCCAGAGCTCGAAAGATTGCCTTTCCAAACCATTTTAGTAGGATCATTGTAAATTCATTAAATATGAGGGGATCAAGATTTCCTAATGACTTGGTAGGGGCGGATCGACCTTCAGTGTTCCCTTCTCATGGAAAGTTAAAGACCGCGATTGGATCGCTCCGCTTCCTTGGGCCGCATTTTTGGAGAATTTCCTCGAAAAAGAGCAAATCCCCTTTTTTGTGTGTGCCACGTGAAAGTTAGAACGTCACTTTAATTGAACGACGAATCTTGTGGATCTGCGGCATGAAGCTGGGTGAGATTTGGATCCAAGTCGGGCTATTTATCAGAAGTGAGTCCTTCGGCCGAGCAAATGCCTCCCGAAAAAAAGTAAGGTCTTTCAATTTGGACTCTTGTCAAGCAGTTTCTTTGTGCCAAGGGAACAAGATAAGAATCAGGTGAGCTTTGGAAGCCCAGCTGCGTGCTTCTTAGCCCACATTTGAGAGCCCGGACAACCTTGATAATAATGGTGGAGCGGGTTGGTTCGCGAGTCCAAAGAAAATGTGGAACAACGGTTTGTTCTCGAGATAAAGTAGGGCAAGTTCAAGATTGAACCGAGATTGTTATACATTTACCTCGAAGCTGTTTACACGAAGCTCAAGATGAAGCCCCTCTCTTGACAGAGGAGATTGATTAAATGTTGGGACGTGTTTGGAAAAGACGTAGGGAAAGTCTTCCTCCCCCCCTAAATTGGATCACTCGAGATTTGTCCATTGCTCTCAATTGGGCAAAGGCCGTGGGCGCACATTTTTGTATGAAATGATAAGTTGCTGAACTGGAGTTATGCTAACCAATTTCCGAAAACAAGAAAAATGGAGGCTTCTCATCGGTGAAACAATCTCTAAATATCAATACACGCTTCGAAAACTGACATTAATATCCTTGTTTTTCAAGCACTGAAGCGTCTTTTGAAGTTGGCTCGCTTCTCTAGATTCAAGATTTGCTGTCAAGTGATTCGTTGAAATGAGGTTGATGTCTCGGAATGAAATAAGACGGGCTACGTTTGCCCGTGGCAAGGCTTGCATCTCTGGGGATCACGTTCCACTTGGACAGCACCTTCTTTAGGGGTTGAAAAAAATGGCCCACTTCCCTCGCAGAGCAACGTGTTTGAAATTTTTATGAGCTTCATTTAAGGACCTTTTTTCTGCTCGAGCTCTTCGTATTTTTGGAGTCCCTCCTTGGTTGCACGTCTTCTCTCAGGGTTTCAACCCGTTTCACCGCATTTATCTCGTCTTGACTCTCACTTTCCCCTGTCTTATTCAACTTGACATGTTTTCTTCACCCAACTCGAGTACATCTTGATAAAGCATTTCCTCTTTTTTGAGGGAAAGGCATTGATGGCATCCAAATTTGGGCCATTCCAACGCCAGTCCCAATTGGTGAATTTGTAATTTGTTCTTTTTCTTCACACCCCTTAAGAAGTCCTGAAAGAGTGAAGAGCGAACTAGTTAAGAAAGGACTTGTACTTCTAATTGGCGCTCCCCTTTTTCACGAGACTCCCGTGAAATCCCATGGCGAGAATGCATTTTTAGAATTCTCTTTCAATTGGCGCCCGGGAAAGGACTTTGGGGAGCCCCTCTCTGTGCTCCTCTGGGAAGCCAGAGGTCCTTTTCCCAACTTTATTTTATTTTCCTTAGATGTCAGCTCGATTGGGACAAATGTAGGCCGTGGGTCTAAGTTTCCGGTTTTTCCTCTTCCAAGTTTCGAAGTGTTATATTGGCAAAAGTAACCTGAAACTCGAGGTCAACGAAGGAAGTTCATTGAGCAAAGCGGGCTCGCTCGTTCGCAAGTTCCAAAGTCCCGTCTTCCATCATTTGTCATGATTTCTCGGGTCCTGATCCATGAGCGTTCGTGTGTGTTCCAGATGCTTGTTAACAAATCCCCCTTAGGCTTGTTGCGAATGGTTTTCGCATGCTAATTGAGAACCACTTTCTTTCCCCGAGGGGGAAATAACGAACACATGACAACCCGGACTTTTGGGATTTGAATCTCATCGGTAATGAGCCGGGTTCTCGTTCTAATCTCGACCCCAGCCTCGTACGTTGTTCCGAACGGGAAATTGGTCTTCACCACTGGTACCTTTGCCTCCCATTAAAAGAGAGAGGACTTTATCTTTGGAAGGGCTTAGTTAGAGCTTAAAGAAAAGAAGCGCACCCAAAGCTTGAGTCGAAAACGAGCGATTAAGGACATTAAACTTAATTCATGGCCAAGGAAGAAGGCATGCCGTGTAGTGAACGCTACCCATTCTGGATGACACGAGGCTCTCTTTGGGAGCACCTTGTCTGGCAAAGAGAAAAGAGGAGAGGATGCTAAGTAATCTTGGCCACTCCATCGTATCAGCTCCTTAGAATTCAGGCTTGGAATAGGAAAACTTCATGAATTTCTAATCATGTACATTTCCACGTTTACAGCCTTGGCCGGAAATAATGGCGGTGCGGGCAATGCGGGTGGCTTTCCAAATGGTGCAGCTGCCGCTGCCCAGTACCTTATCAACCCACAGGAGCAGTATCTGGCAGCCACGGGACACCAAGCACTATTGCCAGGTAAGTTATGATTTCCCTGTTCCACCATTGCAGCTAGGATCCATTGCTTTTGGTCAACTCCACATTGGTGGACAGACCATTCATTTCTCTTCCCTGGCAACGATTTTTTTGGAGCCATTAAGGAACGAGGAAGAAATGGGAACGCTCATTAGGGTGTTTCAAGGCTTCTTTTTTGCTTACACATTCGACCCCTCAGGAATGAATCAAGTCTTATTTTGGACGTGCCCTCCATATCGTTCCACACGGTCCTTGGTTCACGCTCTCTCCTCCTCCTCCTCCGCTTCCTCCTCTTAGGTCTTAATGATCCTTTGCATGTCTCTGAAACAAAGGAAATCCATATTTGCCTCTTGCTCGCCCACATTTATCATGTTCCAAACAGGCGCGTGGAATTATTGGAACAAAGGGTAGAACTCCGAGGTTCCTTCCTCTTGTATCTAAATTCACAAGGGATCCATTCAGTTGAACCCCTTGATGCACTTTTATTCCCGCTCTCCTAGGAAGGAGGAATTAAGTTCGAATGAGGAAGATAGGCCTGGAGCCAATATTGAACCTCAAAAGCTGCCGATATTGCGGTAGACACTGAGCAGTAACTAGACCTTGATTAGATGACTTGGGAGAGGGTCTCTTTGGTGTTGTCTTACAAGTAACTCCGCCATCGTCTCATCCCACGTTCTTCTCTGATTGAGGCCGTTTTGTGCGAAAATGAGAGCCCGTTTTGGCAGTCATATGCAACTTTGAGCCTCTCATAAATTAGAGCAACCAGTTCTTATGTTCATACGTGTTCCTTCCAAGGTTGGCCTCCGAACTATCGTAGTGTGAGTAGTGAAAGCAAATGGGCCAATTACTAATGTGTCTTCAGAGGTATCCGTGGAGGTACGTTGCGGGTCCTAAAGTAGGACAAGGATCTCTCAAGGACCTCTGAACAAGCAACGAGTGAGTAAGCACAGCTTGAGTGACTTCATTGGGACACATCTTGTTACATTTGATTCAGATGTTGGCGTATGTGCCAAAAATCACGACATAATTAGCTCCCTTTAGATATGATAAGTTTGAGGATTGATTCCTCTTTTCTAGTAGACAGTTCATGCCGGATGAAAAGTCATGGAAGCCAGCCATTTGAGCCCGTGTTTCGTGTGGTGTTTTCGATCTCTCTCGGTTCCTTTTCCTCTCTATAATATCGAGAAACTCGGTCCAATATCGGGATTGGCAATCATCAGCATTATTATCATCGATCCTTGTCGGGTAGTCCATGCAAAGCTCCGAGGAGGGGTTTTTTACCCTTATGCATGAGAGAGTTTCGACAATACAATATAATTCGTGGAAGCGATTTCTTAAATGGTATTCATATCCTTTTTCAAAACGGAGCGGGAGCGTTCAAGCAGCATTTTTCGATGAAGTCCACACACCAAATGTCTATCTGGATCGGATGTCGAGGTGTCGACTCTTTGTGCCTGCAAAGAAGCTAGTGAGTTTCGAGTTCCAAGAAAAGCTATTGGACCCAATGGTTGGTTGGATAAATGGTTGGTAAGCACCAGGTCGAATAACTTGAAATCCCACAAGTGGAGAAGAGGCGAGAGAGAGATGAAAAAGAAGGAGACCGTCTCCAATCTTGATGACTTTGCATTGTTTCTTCAAGGCTCTCCAAAGAAAGAAAAAGTCACAAGCTGGCAAAGGTCCTCTTTTTCTTGAGCAATCCAGATTGAGCGAAACAGTAGCAAAAAAGCACGATCCCCCTCCCAAGAAAGCGTGGGGTTATGGAACAAGTCCATTCGATGCTGAAGGTTGGCTACCTTCAGACTCTAGCTCTCAAGTTGACACGGTTCTTGGCACTCTGTCAGACCTTCGAATATTGTTCCTATTCCACTCCAAGGGAAGCAGGAATGCCAAAATCCTTCTCCTGACACCTGGCAACCACACCACCCGGTAGTTGTGGTTTTTAGTTACAAGTTTGACATCCACAGTGACACATTTCACAAGTTGCGAGGGTTCACTCCATTCACGAAATGTGGCACATTCATGATGTGACGAATAATGAAAGGTCCACCTTCTCTTTAGCTTGAACGCTCTCACGGCCAGATATGCCAGTAGTGAGGCTAAGATGAGAAGATGAGGACCTTCCATTATGCGTGTATTCACCCCTCCCTTGTGTCCGGAGATCATGTCGCGAGCCTCTCTCATTTTTCTCGTCCCTTTTGTACGTTCCAGGCCAAGGTGGAGCCAACGGTCTCTCCGTCCTTCCTATTCCGTATCCATATGCAGGCATCCCATGGGGGGCGATTTACCCTGCTGGGTTGATACAGCAACACCAACAACAGCAGCAACAACAACAACAACAGCAGCAGCAGCAGCAACAAAATGGATCGGTCTCTAACGGAGTGTCGCGACGACCGGGCTCACCTTCTGGAACCAATGGGTCCGGTACGCCAGGTCCCCCGGATTTGCCCAATGGTCAAACGTCATTCCAGGTATTTATCCGAAACTGTGTGTAAAATCAAACCTGATCAGCAAAAATACTGAAACGTGGCGAATCATTTTCCAGGTCTTCCCAACCTACATTGATCCGACAAGTGGAGCCATGGTTCGAATGGCGGGACCCACCGGCGCCGGCCAAGTACCCCCCGGACTAAGGTTAATTGGCCCGGCTGCGGGCGGGACTCCGTTACTCATCAATGGAGCTCAAGGCCTACCCGGAGCGGCCCAGCTCAATCTTCAGCAACAGAACTCCCTTGGATATGGAGGCAATAATTCGCTCGGATCACCCTCCGTGAACTCGCTCTCTGGATTTTCCGCCGGACGCCGCGACTCCATGGACCGCCAATCCCAATCTGCCTTCTCACCCTCGCTCATTGAACAGTACACCAAGAACAAGGCTGCCGGCTGGCCTTCGTACGGTCTGGGAGCAGTGACTGGCCTGGGCTTGGGCTCCGGGGGTTCGCTCACCCCGCCCCCAAGCTCACTCGCAGGTGCCGCCCTCAACTTGTTTGGGAACCGATTTGCCGGAGCCGCAGGAGCGAACGATCGCAATTTCCCCATCAACGCCCGAAACGGCGTGTTTGGTGGGATGAACTTGTTCGGATCGTCTCAGAATCTCTTCCCCAACCCTAATCACAAGGCCAGGAACAACAGTATTGACAAGGCAGCGGCCAATCGGAGCAGACTCTTGGAGGAATTCCGGTAAATTGCCAATTATATGTTTAGTTTCTTCTTGGTTACTGAACAAATCCGTGGTGAACATTCTGGAAACTGTGTGTCCGTAGAACACGTGATCGGGATCCAATTTATAGGACCAGGAGAGCCGTTATTAACAATTCATGTGATGGCAATCTGACATGGATTGGAAAAAGAGGGCACGGAACTTTTGGATCGTGTCTCCTCGTAGCAGCATTGGCTCCACGTTGTTTTATCATCCCAAGAGGAAGTAGAAGAAAATGGGGAATATGGCGAGGGTCAACAATGTTTTTACATTTGGGCAATTTATGACCTCTTTCGATGTGGGAAAGAAAAAGGAAAAGTTCATCGTTCCCTCTTCTTCATTGAATGAGGAAAGAAGAAGTCACGAAGAGAGAAAGATTTTGTAACAATAAAAAACTTTTCCTCGCCCTCCCTCCCCAAGCCGAATGTGCTTGGAAACAGGTGAGGGCACCAGATTGTCGCAAGATCTTGGCCAGCAGCCTTATTCCAAGGCATCTGGCCGCTCTCGAGTCCGATTGCATTGTCCTCTCCATCTCCTGTTCATCAAAAAGTTGGGAGGAGGCTTCCATCAATTTGGACATTAGTCGTGCTTCTGACATGAAAAATAACGTGCATGCAGGATGAAAGCCAAACAACCTTCTTCTTCACCAAGATTAACGAAAGCTCTTCTTCCATTACAGGAATAGTCGCTTCCCATACATGAGCCTCTCGGATATTGCCGGGCATGTGGTCGAGTTTTCGCAAGACCAACACGGTTCCAGGTTCATTCAGCAAAAGTTGGAGCGTGCCACGCCCCAAGAAAAGCAATTGGTCTTTCAAGAAATTCAAGGCTCGGCCCATTCGCTCATGACCGATGTGTTTGGAAATTATGTCATCCAGAAGTTCTTCGAGTATGGAACGCCCGAACAAAAGACGGCATTAGTCTTGAAGGTGAGTGTGCGCTCTTACCATCCTCGTCGGATTAAAATCAGCGATACATTTCCTTTGCTCACCAATGTTTTCCGAGCCACAATGACGAAGCAAATGAATCTGAGCGTAGATGGAAAGTGAAAGCGGGAGAGGTATTGGTCCGATTGGAACTAGCCGAGATGACAGACAAGTGTAATGAGGAGAAACTCATTTAGAATCGGAGCAAGAACAATCAGCATTGGCCTTCACTCGAATACGTCCATTAAAGCTATAGAGACCTCGACGAGAATGAACGCCAATAACGATGTCGGGCAAAGACCATGCTACTCGAAAGCGAGCGATCCTTGCTTCTTGCCTTGTTCCAAGAAGGCCCCCGAACTATTAACCAGCGTTCATTTCTTGTTTCTGCTTTTTCCCCCACAGTTGCGTAACCAAGTGCAGCCACTAGCCCTTCAAATGTACGGTTGTCGAGTGATTCAAAAAGCCCTGGAGAGCATTCCACTGGAACAACAACAACTCATCATCGAAGAGCTCGAAGGCAACGTCCTGAAGTGTGTCAAGGATCAGAATGGCAACCACGTGGTCCAGAAATGTATCGAATGCGTTGAGCCCACACATTTGCAATTCATCATCAACGCATTCAGCAAACAAGTAAGTCGCGAGTTGAGGCCAGAAACCTTCCCATAAAGGAGGGAGGGGAGAAACAAAATAAGGAAGAAAGGAAAGATGGAAGGGTCTATTTTCGTTTTGATGCGATACAGTCTCACAGTGATCCGAGGAAGAAACTTTGAGGCCTGGAAAATGTGTTGTTGAACTTTCGAACTTTCTGGCACTCAAGAGTCCCAATGCTCGACTCTCTTATCTCCTGGCGACACCCGAAAGAGTGGGCAAATAGCAAACGGGATCTTTGAGCAGCCAGAAGTTTCGTTTCTCTCCAGTTGTCATGTGATTTCACCTCGGGAAGTGTCTGTCCAACTCCAACTGAATTGGAACATTGGATCACCCCTCTGTCTATCCGTTTTCTGTAGGTCTTCAGCCTGTCAACTCATCCGTACGGATGTCGCGTGATCCAGAGGATCCTGGAGCACTGCATTCCCGAGCAAACTAACGCCATCCTCGAGGAGCTTCACTCGAACACGGAGAACCTCCTCCAGGATCAATACGGCAACTATGTCATCCAACATGTTCTCGAACATGGCAAATTGGTGAGTTGGTAAGATTTACAATTCTGTTGAGCATTTGAGCTAATTGTCCTGGGATACTGGTCTTCTAGGAGGACAAGGCCCAAATCGTGAACACGGTCAAAGGCAAGGTGTTACTCCTATCTCAGCACAAGTTCGCTTCCAATGTCGTGGAGAAGTGCGTCCAATTCGCCACCAGAGCCGACCGAGTCGTGCTCATCGATGAAGTCTGCAATGTCAATGTCGCTGATGGGTAAGATCTCGTCTTATCTTCAACAATCAGGATGCTTGTCGATAAGCTACTGTATTCTAAATCCTTATTATGGGATTAACAGAATTGTCAATGAGGGAAAAATGCTTAAATCTCGCACTTGTGTGAATCTTTTAGCGCCCAGTGCCCGCTTCACATCATGATGAAGGACCAGTACGCCAATTATGTGGTCCAGAAGATGATCGATGTGGCGGAACCCCCTCAGAGGAAGATCCTCATGCACAAGATCCGCCCTCATTGCTCCACCCTCAGGAAATACACTTATGGCAAGCACATCCTGGCCAAATTGGAGCGCTACTTCCTCAAGAACAACACAGATCTCGGTCCCATCGGACCTCCAGGTGAGACAGACGCCCGATCGCAAGAGTGTGACCTCTAGTGAGGATCGATCCCGTTAGAATTTTTATGAATTATGATATAATGAACCCCATAAGTAATATCATCGTATATTAGGCGTGGCTGTGGGCTCGCCGATTGTGGGCGAATTGCAAGTGATACAAGCAGCGGCAGCTGCAGCTACTTTGGCAGCTACTTCATTAGGTACGTGTTGAACAATCCATTGGGGGGACCAGCCGCTACTCACTTGCGTTTTATTCGTTTGTTAATAAGTTTTATATTGAATTATTGATTGCATAACATGAATGTGGCTTTTTCCCATGTTATTTCTGTATACATAGTCGGGAAGTGAAAGGATGAGTGGGTGGAAGATTAGGAAAAAAGATAAAACATACGAGAGTGTCTTGATTTGAGTGCATTGTAAAAATAAATGCGTGCGTGTGAGTATGTCGATAAAGTTATCTGAATGTAAATACTCAGTATTATCTTTTAGGTTAATTGCCCACAAACCTATTTGTACATAAAATCATGATAAGTGATAAGGATTACTTTTAATAATGTTTCAGATAAGGACATTCTTTTTCCAGGAACCTTGTGAAGGATCCCCACAGAGATCCTGCGTTGTGGGAATAACAACGGCAGCCGCCATCACTACCACAACAACAGCAACAAACTGACTACGCATCCTTTTTTTCACCAATAATTGAATAATGTTCGTGTAACATTTGAGTTCTACATCCTCCTCCAGGCCACTAAAAAGTGGGTACCTTTTGCCCAAGTTGTGTTAGACTGTCACAAGCCCAAGTCTTAGTTTTTAAAACCGCGCACCCCGCTCCCCTCCCATTTGCGACAATCTCGAGTAACGTTTCAAAACACGCTAAGAATCATCGAACGATATCAGCTCCATCTCTGACCCCTTTTTCCCAAAGTTATTTTCAACTTTCATTATGTGCTGTTGCTCAACAAATGAAGCGAATGTTCTAGCCATGATTATTTTGAGGGTGTAAAGAGGTCACTAATCAATATCTCATGCAACTGATGCTGCTGCAATCTCTTTTGAATTCCCTGTCATCGTAATCCTTAATATCATTATTATTATTCCAATTCCTATTTTTATGACTCCTAGTAATCATTATTATTCACGCGCACATTCATCTTTGTATCCGAAGATGGAACAGAAGGACGACGTCAACGGGTTTTAAACAGAAAATGTTAAGATAGAAACCATTCTGCAGGTTTGGTTTTCCGGATCTTTCTCTCTCTCCGACCCTCAAGCATTACCATCCATTCTTGTACAGAAATCTATCTAGGGTTGTCAGTTAAGTTTATTTATTTGCAAGAAAAGCTCTATTTTTACATAAAACTTCAACTACAATCCTCATCCTTCTCCCTCTTTAAGAAAAGAAGAAAAAGCAAACACTAATAGCCTGTACTTGTACATTTGAGTAGCCCTTAAGCCAAAGCCCACCAATGCCATCTATGAAACTGATTCATACAGCCAAAATCTTCCGCCCAAGAAAAGAAGTTACTGACACGCGTAATGTTGTCGTAACTAATACAGCCTCTGAGAAGAAATCATCAAACCCTGTACACACACTCTGTACATACTACTACTCGTAGATGCAGAGAGATGATCCAAATTGGAGGAGCAGAACTGGTTTCTATCAACTTTTCAGAGGACACATCTGAATCGCGCCCAAAATTTGCGTCTCAGGATGCCCCCTTGTGGAACCCCCTGTTCTAAAAGCAGCAGAAAACGCGTCCTTCTACCCTTCCCACCCCAACTTACCCCTGGATTGTTCGATTGTTTGCACCTCTCATCTATGATGTTTGTCCGAAAAACAGCCGAAGGATAAAAATTCGTGTCCTCTTATCATCTGCGGAGAGGAACAATGGCTTTTTTCTCATCTCAACCGAGAGGCGCCAAGTTTTCGAGCCTTTTTCCAAGAATGAGTTTTATTATTGTCATTTTAATGATTATTTTCGTGATTGTGTCATGATTATGATTATCCCTTCTTTGCTCTCCCCTTTTACCTGGATGGAGCAAAAGAAGCAACAAAATCAACAAATCTCCTCAATTTCCGTGGAACACAATCATTATCAAGACAACGTGTGGAAAACACACTCAGAAAGTATTTGAAAGTTGGTCCTGACAAATATGCCCAGACTTTTTTCGATTATGATAATGATGACATTCAAATGTACTGATGAGAGTAGTGAATATTTTGCCCAGACGTTTTGATCTTGTGCATCATTCAGCCAATGACAATGACGCAAAACCAAAATAAATCAACCAGAAAAACGAATCCTGATTACGGCTTCCTTTATTTATCGTTTTTTATTTTGGAATTATCACAGGGTTTCTACAGAAAAAGAGTTAAAGTTTAGTTAACTGGAGCTTGGAAAAAGGTCCATACGAATGTCCCATGTTCTTTCGATTAAGCAGTGGTGGAATCTGAGTGTCTGTATGAGATCGATGTGGTCTTCCTAACCGTAATGTCAAGAAAGAACCGTTGCAGCTCATCTAACAACAGCTCAATTTCAGAATTCAAAACGGTGATACGAAATACCCCAGATAAGGAACTGAAAGTGCGAACTCCTGACTTGTGTGAATTGCAGAGAAATAGGCTCGGGCTAAACGACCTCGGAAAGGCCCCGCGAATAACTTTCCATGTGCGTGAGTCCGCGCTGGAGAATATCTTGAAGAATATCCTCCACGGATTTACTCTTCCACTGTTCCCTCAATTTGTTGTTCCCGCAAATTTCCAAGAAGCTCTGAATATTCTTCCTTGCAGCGATGATTTCGCGTTTCAATTTACGGAACCTCAGTTGGGTTGACTCCTCAAAACGTCGACAAAATTCCGTGCAGTCGTCCTCGGCCGAAATGACTTCGCGCTTCGCCCCGGAAAGGACTCTGCTGAGGACGTCCAGAATGTCCGTCTCGGGATATCCCATGTTGGTGATTCTTGATTCGCCGAGCAACGACACCATTAGATTGGTTAATTGGCCTTTCATCGTGGACAGCCGAGATGCGTCATTGGCGTGCTCGATTAAGCTCACGGCCGGCAAAGTCGTGGCCTCGACATGCGGACAATTGTAGGCCAGATCGGCCTTGATACCTTGAACCAGCTCTTCCGAGGCTGCCTTGCCCAACCTCAGAGAGCGGCCGTTGTTGTACTCGGAAATGGATCCCACGAGCAAGTTAAGCGTCTCTGAGGTGGTTTTGTCATTGTCCTCGGACATACTCTGACTAGCCTCACTATTTGAGGAGGTGAAAGGAGAGACCGACGACACGCAGCCTCGATTCATAGAGGACGAAGAGAGTCTTTTCCTGAGTGGGAGAAGGGCTGGAGGATCACGACTTGTAATGTCCAGGTTTGCCTTCTTGCTCAGGTTAAGCGGGAGCTCGTTCATGTTGTCCAATTTAGTTACATTGCCCTTGGATGTGCCATCCTCGTCATCCTTGCCCAAATCAGTATCTTCCGAGCGGATAGCTTGAGTGTTGTCTTCCTGATTCGTTCGCCACATGAGGTCCTCATAGACCCGTTTCTTTTTCAGAGGCAAAAGAGCGTCCGGGGAAATCTGGATCTCAACCAAAGTTCGGTTCTTATCCACGGGACTTTCCAAAAACGTTCTTTTCTTGAGATTTGTGGTTGAGGGTAGAACCAGGGGATGTGGGACTTGCCTTACAGAATTTGGCCGTTGCTGTCCTAGAGGAAGAACCCGAACCATGATTCCGGGTGAAGTGGGACTCTTCTGAGCCACTCGCTCAAGGGCCTCCTTCTGGTTGGCGCAAGTGGAATCGATCAAGTGACAGTAATATTTGTCATACGAGGGATAGCTGGCCTCACATACGTGACATTTGAGCGTGTTCGGAGACGACTTGTTCCGATTAGCTCGTTGTAAAATGCATCTATGAATGGTTTTGGGTTGCTTCTCGCCGCCATTGGTAGCATGCAAATGGTCCGTACCCGCGAGAGCCTAAAAGCATAAAAGATTCTGATGAGGGGTCAAATTGGATAGTGGCAACAGGGGCTTATGCAATAAACATTCTTCTTATCGGGGAGGCATTATTGCATCCCGAAATGTTAATAGTTTTGATTAAATAACTTGGAGTGTCATGGTGTCCATCAGTCATGAGCTTCATCACACGAGCCACTACTCCCCCCTGATGAGGTCAAATCCTATCAATCAGACTTCTTAGATAAACCCAATCTAGATAGATTTTATTTTAATGATTACCTCCAACTTAGTGGCAAATTATGATTATGAATTGTGGCTAAAGACGTTGACGAATTATCAAAAAATGTATAAATTTAGCATAGACGCTAACCTATCGAATCAACCCCGAGATCGAAGACTTTGCCGCAAACATTATGAACTTAGCATTCATTCCTGACCGCAAGTTTGCACACAAAGTACAACCGACATGGAGGAGATTACACCAAAGAAACACGTGTGTCTCGAATCCCATTTTGATCAGCTTTCTGTCTTATCGAGTCGTTGTGACTTCAGATCACTTGAAAGCGTCAAAACAACCTTTAAAAAGAGCATCCCATCTCACCTGCAAAATGGCACCCACTTCACCCGTTTGCTGGGCAGTGGTCGTGACACGCGCCCCAATTTGGGTGCCCGGGCTCAGGACCATGGAACTCTGAGCCCACTCCGTACAGATCGAGGCCTGAAGATGCACCCACATGAAACAGCCTTTCTCCTTGCCCATAAGAGCCCGCATAGAGATTTTGGGCGGAGAGCTTGTGATCATACTCGGCTGGAGGCGAACGTAATTGAGGGCAGAGATGGTGGGGGTGGTGCTTGACTGAGTCTGTCTGAGGGATGGGGCAAAGATGGATGAAAACGGAACAGAGGTCGAGCTCATCAGCTCGCTCTGGTCTCGAATACGAAGACTGTTTCTGCCTTTGTTGATGATGTTCTGGTCCTCGTGAACTATGGTCTCAGATTTAGTGCTAGTGAGGGTGAGCATCTTGGCGCATTCTCCGCCAACAACGGTGCTTGTTTTGATAGTTCGTGAGATGGATGGAAGATGCGTGTATTCCGCTGATGTGATACGGGAAATCCTTGCTTCCCGTCAATAATGTCGCTCAACGATTTCTGGCGAAAGTCTCGCTTTAAACTTGATAGAGGTGGACTTCCTGATTTACGGAAGGTGTGACGTATTGACCTGTTCAACCACGGTTGTCTTCGAGGATGATACGCGCGACTTGACACCTGAGGGATCCAAGATCGACAGAAGGATGACGATTTGGTCGTGATCAAACATTTTGTTATCATTCTTCAGTTTCTGCGGATACAAGTTTATCTTTTCCCTATCTCCCTCGCTATCGGGACAAGGACCCTTATACGTTTGCACTCCACGCTTAGCACAGCAGTCACCCATTACACATGCACACTTTCAGTATACTCACACACCCGCCAATTTCGGAGTGCTGTCGAGAGTCCATGTGGATCAACATGTAGAGGATCGCCAAGGGATCTGCGGCCAGATAATCTCGTTTTCTCTGGGCCGCTTGTGGGTGAGAGCAAGACCCATTGTTCGAGATTACAGTCTTTGCGCGGGAACTTTATCTTATCAATTTTGTAACTATTCATCCTCTCGGCGAGAGTTCACGTTCTGGCAATGAGGGCTATTCAGTTGGCCCAAGCCTTCTGCATTGAATGGAAGAAGGTTCGCGAGTGCCTCCAAAACTCGGCCTTTTTTTATATGTTTTGTATGTTGTTGCCCCCGACCGGCATAATATTCTGGTTTTAAGGGAAAGGAAGGACCTTAATACAAAGTTATGATTTAATTTCGTGGTTCCATCGAGAACGATTTCGTTTCAACCAAAATGCTGTTCTTTAATTGGAACAATCCCATTTCAAGCTGGCACCACTGGCTTGCCATTTATTTTCTTTTTTTTTATTGTCTTTTTTTCAAAATTTTACTTCAAGCTAGTAATTGACGTGGGTGGCTTGATAAACTCGTATGCCTGTATGAAACAACATGTCAAGAGAAATGTGGATTTAGGAACGCACATGGATATATTCTTCACAAACAACATCATCTCACGATTGCATAATTGTCAGGGTTACCAATGCATGGGGTAAAGACGTCAAATTTTTCGATGCTGTATTTTCAATGATGCCAAGAACTCGCAACACTACTCGGCATCCATTGAGTTCTTACTCGAGACTATCAACGAAAACGAACTCGAAAAATGAATGCTCGAAATTCAAGTCTAGCTCTCGATTAACTCATGCTTAACTGATATTACGAGGTCGGATGCAGTCTTTTGGACTCCTCTCTGCTCTCGCTTTTGAATTATAGTGAGAGTTCAATATTGAAAGGATTGGTGTGACTTTTCGTCCATGGTTGGAAGTAAATAAACAAGATGCTGAGCACTGCTTTGGCCGCTTCCCAGGGTTCATTCGCTCTCACTTTTCCTGTCCGTCCTCTCGTTCAAGTCACTCAATGAATCCTCGGAGTTGGAAATCGAAGGTAAAGAAAGAGAGAAAAGGAAGGATTACAACCAGCCGACGATCGATAAGCATGTGTACTTAAGACAACTCATTCTATGACCGCTTGAGACATGTTTCCGGCCACAACACAATTCTATCACCTTCCACTTGAATGGGTGGAGGCTGTGTATCTCTCTGATAACGTCACTTTCTGTGCGTTATCTTGGATTGGATTGGCGCAAGCGGCATCAATATACAACAACCTAATTGGACCATGATCATCAAGGCCCTACCCATTGTTTTAAGAGTTTTGGGTACGCTCATCGATTAGATTATGACTCGATTATGCTTCTGACTATGAATGATTCCATGACAGCTGGATTTGAAACGTGCCGAGATGATTCAATATCCATGTCGGATTAATTTGGCCACAACGATACCACAAGAGACGTCATTTGCCCAAACTTTCTGCAATTTTTTCATTTCTTGGCGCAGATGAATTGAACTTTCACATCAAAACCAAAGTATTTAGGAAGCTCCAACTATTTTGTTCCGTTTTAACTTTATTGATTCATTGAAATAACAGCTGCAGGATAATGGCAGCACTCATTTTGGGAGGTCACTGGGGCATTTTTCAATACAGAAGAGGTGCTATAAACCAAGACACAAATCACTATATTAGACAAAAAACTTTTAAGACTTCGAAAAGTCTATGGTGAAAATTGAAAATTTCAAAATAGGAAAAATAAGTCCAACAATTGCTTTTTTGATCAAAATTCATTTTTAAGCAATTTAATGAGTAACACCGAAAATTTATAAAAAAAATGCAATCGAACGTAAACCATTTCTTTCATGGATAAAAGAACCAAAACCCTAATTTAATCCCTTAAGAAAGTTAAAAGTCTTACCATTCTTTGAATCGCAATTCAGAATCATTGAGGACATATTTATAGGGAATCTAACGTTGGAACCAAGATCTCAAACATTTCCATCAAAGATCAATTCATACCTATGTAATGTTCTTTGAGATGTATTCTCGCAAATAAACATTTATTTATAATGAATCTGGTTGGGCTTTTCTAATCAACGGGCTTTTAGAAAGTCGTAGAGAAATCAGAAAAGTACCAAAACATACAGAAAACCATACGCATAAACATTTTCCAAATTATGTCTGACTTGAGTATTTTGCTAGACTGTGTAAGTGTTAGTGTTAGAGCATCTCCTTACATCAGATAAGTTCCCTAGCTCGATTGTTTCGGTATATTTAGTAAAAGAACATCATTAGCGGATTTTGTCAAAACCATGGTTGAAATTTGGGCACGCTAATTACGTAAGTTCTGCCCTGTGCAATAATTGATAGGACTGGGGGGAAAATCTTTTCGAAAGGTCATATAATCCCTCACATTTTTTTCAGACCTGCGAAAATTGTTTTTTCGAAAAGTGTTTAATTGTAGTGAATTCTTCTTTTCGAATCGAAGCTACTAGTTTTTGTCCATGCAATTTCCATTTTCCTCTCAATGGAAGGTCAAAATTAGTAAGGAAAAAAGGTAGTGCTACGAAAACAAACCATTTCCCTAAAGTGTGTATAGTTTGTACACTCACCGAATTTACGTGAGTTTTCTTTCTTACTTATTTTCTACATTTCGTTCATTTTCATATTGATTTGCAAGGATATTTCCGATATTGGAGATCCTGCTAAAAATGTCTTACTGTCCACATTATGCATCGCTTAAAAACCAATAGAAAGCAAGTACAAAAGAGACACAATGGCAATAGCCAATTCTCGGGATTAGATATTGTATCGATCTGAAGAGCAACAAGAAGCTTAAAATTTTTCATTTTGAACTACTGAGTACCTCATTCGAAATAAGTACTAATGCAATTAAACAATTTGGATGGAACATGTTCCTCTAAGGTGATCGTATCGGGAGGAGTTTTGAAATCACTTATAGAATAGATTTAATGTTCGAGAAACCTGAATTTCATCCACCATAGATTGATCCTATCTTGCCTTACCAGGTGTGATAATGAGTATGAAACCCAAGAAAGCAAAGAAACATTGAAGGTGATAAGTTCTGAGGGGCCAGAATAGACGAGCTGGTTATCTTTTGAGCGAATTCCGACGCTGACAACGCGTTGTTTGCCAAACAAGCAACAACATAGAACCAACCAACATTTGGATTGGTTTTCGCTACGATAAGCCCTATCACACTTAAACAAAGTGTCAGAGTTCAATGCATAATGCCTACTGGACGGCAAAGAAGTGGTTCCTTGCAAAATATCTAAACACGTAAAGAGCGTTGCTTGTCAATTGAGAGCATGTACGAAATTTGAATGGATATCCAAAAGCTTGCTGCTTAGACGATTGGGTGCATCAGTAATGCACACCTATCAGTCAGTTTAAGATAATCGCAATAGAAAGTTTGGGTGGCTTTTATTTTTTTTTGTCACTGCTCAATAGATAATTCACTGCTACTTAAAGGGTTACCACATCAATGCACTGGATATGGTAACTAAGACCGGCCAAGGTTGCAAATAGATAAATCTATTTTCATTAGTAGCTTTATCTAAAAAACACATTGATTTTTGGTGGAATAACTTATGAGGAAGACCACTTCATGAGGGTGAAGAGGGCTATTAAAAAAAGTTAGATGAAAATAGAAAGTTTTCGTCATATCAGACAAACATTTCTCACCCATTTTAATACACGTTTTCAAGTTGGCGTCATCAATTTCCGAAGCTGTCACCATCTACTGGTCAAATAGCCAGTTTCTTCAAAATTGTTTTGTTTAAAACTGCAAGTTGGGCATCACTTCGAACGAATTTGGTTGTCAATTCCATTCAGTGTGATCAAGGGATACTTAGGCTAACATATGCTTTCACTCGTTTAAGGATTAGACCTCTGGCATTGATTCATTTAGTAAATTATTGAGATTTTTTTTTGATTTGTGTAGTGATTCAGACATGAGGGTCCTCAGGGGAGTTGGCCTGGAGAAAAAAGGGAGCGCAGACGCCCTGCATTTTTGGGGGCTTTCTCCCTCTTTGAATGCCCTGCCTTACTTGCCCCTTTGGATTAACTCGCCACTTTCTGTCACTCAGAGCTTGACGTGGGACACTAGCATCATCAGAAAAGCGTCATCGCGACCAGATTATCGTGATTTATTTTCACCTTGAAGCCATTCATAGTAAATGGTACTGGTGGGAAAATTATAAGAAAATTAGGAATGCAATAATGTTTGATAAAATTGGGAATTGTTACTTTTAGTTTTCGGATAATTGAATGCTGTTGCTCCTGACCGCCCTCTTCCATCAAAAAATGATATTCTAGAACATCCTAATGGAGTTTCTTGTGATTTCTCACACAATTTTAGAGTATTACGTGTTTTTGTGCTTGTAGGGTTTATCATCTGGAGATAATAAAATGCAATGTCACTTTGATTGACATTTTTTGGCATTTGAATGTCTCTTAGCAATTCGTTTCCAAAAACTAACGGCACGTATTTTGTGGTCTTGGGAGGATTGACTAGTTTAGACCGCATCTACGTGCCTATGTCAATTTTGAATTGGCTTCAATTTCTCTAAGCCTAGACAACAAGGGAGAAGTGTCTCCCTTAAGATCAAGCCAAAGTGTGGTTGACGGATCATCTGTTCTTGCATTCCTCCTACATGTGATCCAGAGACACATGTCCTTAGATTCAGGGTTTGGCGCTGATTTGTGTCTCAGTGGCGAGACACTCGGTAAGAATAATGAAATTCGATCGTTGAACGACAGCCAATCTCACCATATCACAAAGAATGAAATATCTTGACTCTTCAAGATTTCATCCTGCTACTTTGTTTGCGACCCAAAATCAGCATGCTTTATGCACATCTTAGGGAACGCTATGTAATCATGAATGCAATATCACTATTTGTCAAGTACTGATTCTATGGTGCTTCATACCACTGAAAGTCAGCTAATCAAGTTCTTGGATAGAACATGCCTGGCCTGATGAGGCTAATTCCAATGCCAAGTTCACCTTCAATTTTTTTCACCGTGATTTTTGTCCTTATACTTTTGGTTTGTCAAGTGTTTAACACGTCTTGAGTAATCGGAAGGAAGCGACTTTATTTGCCCAATGAGACACGTTACCCACCAACTCTGATTCATTTACGAATCATTGAGTTTTTCCCATACCCTACGATGATTCATAAGCATGAAATATATGAAGACATTCCTTTGGAATTTATTGATATATTATCATCTATTGATTAGATATTCCTAGTATAATTTTATGTTAGTTACTTTGAAGGCAAAATGTAAAAACGACATTTTTAGATAGTTTTTTTGCCGTGGAGGATCCATTATTCGTGAAAACGGAAAAGGACCCTATGCATATCTGGCTACCATTTAATAGTGTGACTTGAGAAAAATGTTAGTTCTCTATATTCTCGTAGTTGCCTCATTAGTTAATCACTTACGGCTAAAGCAAAAACCAACATGCCTTTTTGGTAACATTTTTCGAGTTTTGCAAGCAAGACTTAAGTTTGAACGGTACACCGTCGCCACGGGGAAGAAGAGATTGAAGATCAAAGTGAAACACTTTGAGCCCAACTGGGTGATGAAAATCTTTGAAAGACAAGGGAAGTGTGTTTGATGTGTTTTGGGCATGTGCCGCTAAATCAACTCACACTTTCTCAAGCTTCCGGTGAAAACGGTCAAATGAGCTTGAAGAATGGGAGTCTCATTCTGTTGTGGAAGGTTTAAGAGAGTGTGTGGATAAGTTTGAGAAACACTAGAGCTCAATTGTCTTTTATTGACGTTAGGATTGACAGGTATTGTCACATCAAACTGCAATAAAGCATGGAGACAACGGATCGCTTGGGTCAACACCATCATTTGAAGAACTAAGTTTGACACTCTATTGTGTGCTTGCTTGAGAGGGTCAAATATAGCGGGTTCACTGAGCTCAATAGGCCTATTCGAAATTACATCAACAACCTCCCTTCACAACCCTATCAAGTTCGCTCACTTCCCGCCCTTTAACAGGATCGATCCCTAGTAAATAATATCTCATTATTTGCTTTCAGGGCGCTCTCCTTCTTTCCCAAAGTCAACCAACTTGGCTTTGGAAATGGCAAACGAGATCGAGCTCCAAAGCACACCTCGGTTTCTACGTTCGTCAAAGTGTCTATAGAAGGGATGGCAAGGTGCAAGTTTGATTCCTTGAGGAACACCCGCGAACAGTCTCCCTCCCTCCCTTTGCCCATTCCTTATGAGTGACGCTCGCGATTGTTTTTTCCGCTCTCGCTCGTGTCCGTAACTCGGCGAATCGGCTCTTCTCCCGTCATGAGCCCGTCGTATGCAGGGCAGGGAGAAGGGGTTCCGCAAGGGAGCTCATCGTCGGCGAGAGGCGGTAAAAATGCCTTGCATGTGACAAGTGGGTGAGCTTCTGGTTGTGTTCTTGTCCTTTTAACAAGGGACAAGATCATCATGTGGCTCTGGAGTGGGAGGAGCTACAAGATTCGATTGGACGGATGACTGAGTCTGCCCATTGACGGACGGAGACGAGCTTGCTGTTGATGTCTTTGACTAATCCGGGTGACACTTACTCATCTATGGCCCATATCCAATTTGAAACCAGAGAGATAAGAACCTCCACCGATTATCTGTAGTGTTACCTCTCATCAGTGGTATAGTGGTATATTCAGACATCATAACCCTGGACATTCAATCGTAAGTACTCTTTATTCCCCTCTCTCTCTCGTTCTCTCTCTGTCCATGCCTCACAAGCCCATCGGCATTGACTTGTTCTGTGTTCCTCGACAATGTTCTTTCAAGTAGTGTCGACTAAAGAGTGACCCAGGACTGATAGGAAAGTGCTTCAAATAGGAATAAACTTATCACAAAAGGCCCCTTGTTCCTGAAATACTTGATAACTGCTCATGATAAGCCGTTCATCCCATGTGTGATAATATAGGTAATAATTTCTGTTATCACCACCCACTCTTGGGCTAAAACTCTCTCTCACTCTCTCACTCTCTGCTTCTCTCTGACTTGGCCTAACATTGTCTGTGCGATAGGAGCTATCAAGTAAAGGTTATCTTACGAAACACACCACAATCAGACTACGTCACCAAAACACTTAAGGCCTTTCAAAGCCTTCACGATACTCTTGGCAATACTGGCGAACACTTGGTCATTGACTTTGTGTCATTATTTTGCAACTTTGGCGAGCTTTGAATGAAATCATTTTGCATTGAATCATTGACCCGACCTCAAGTGCAGACAAGCCTTTAAATACTAAAGACATACTGTATCAAAATGTTAACAGTTGCGGAGCCTCAACTTTCAATGTGCCTCGAATTTACCTAGAGGCTGCCTAATTGAAAGCTATTGTATTTTGTCATGAAATGAACTTATTTCATATCCAGCAAAAGATCTCTTCCCCAAGAATTTTCTGATTTTCATGGTCATATTTGTATCAAGCTTTTGGTAAAAACCGCTACATATTTCGGGATCATAGCAATAAAATGAATTACATTGCGTCTGTTTTGGATCCTTTGTGTCATGTTACCACGTAAAAGTTTCAAAGCCTAAAGACCATGATTGACGAACAAGTCCATCACCGGTATCTCACCAATTTCCTGTTCTCGTTTGAATCGCTTTTAAGGAGGGAGGGAGTTTCTAAGACTTCTCCGAAGGCAAGTGCGCTCTATTTGTTGGTGGTAGCAAGGTCCAAGAGTACTTTTATCTACGTCGCACAGTATTCATGGTATCAACGCCTCAACGGAAGTCCTTCTTGATAATCTTTGGTCGCGTGCTCATTAGAATTTAAAATAAAACAAAGTCATTCATAGAAAACCTCAACAATTCTATGCGTATTTTGCATCTTGCTCGGTAAAAGTGTTCTCCAAGAACGAACCAACAATAACCAACTGCCCACGACTGAGCAAATATCCGGTTGAAAGTTCAAGTCGGTTTCACTTTCAATCAAACCACTCACTTCCTTTTAAATAACCTTAGAATCAAGGGTTCTCTGACTAAAATGCCTTTGTGGGAGCAATAAAACGACCCTTGTTTTAGGTCATCTCCGGCTCCAATACTAAAGGATTATAAAGCTAATGATTACAATATTCGATTAAAAGGACACTTTTCATTCAATCCAGAACAAAGCCAAACGGACACGACGGTTTGTGGATCAGGAACTTCTCTACCCAAGATGTCCTTGGTCAGTTCTTTGTTGATTTGTTTATTAGCCCTGTATAAATAATCTATTATCTAATTGAATCATTACTTTGATGTTAAAAATGTTAACACCCTCAATACCAGATATTGGGGAGTGAAGCCCAAAAAATCTTAGTATCAATTGTCTGTGAGCTGGCCTTTTAACTCTTCAAATAAGACAGTCTATACGAGCACCACCACGGTTGAAGAAGTTTTACAACACCAAAAAAGTCCATTTCATATCGTACCTGACCTCTTGGCATGATGGTTCTTAATAGCAAGCGAAGCAAGAATGCATCCCAAGACGGTGACTTCCCATGAATATTAGGTTTTCCTTTCAAGCACATTGCTTCTCACACCCATCTCATATCTAGGAGATACTCTCAACGCCTTCAACACCAAAGCCAACTAAACAACGTGTTGTAGAGAGCAACAGAAGCGACATTGTCTTCTCGCTTCCATGTGTTTGAGCTATTTTTGAGTAGGCTCAATGTTGGATTTCATTTCATGCCAAAAGTTCTGGAATGGCAAGAATGTGCCACAGAGAAAGAGAGCTCAATCGTCGTCGTTGTTTGCATGCCTCCACTCCCGTTTTTGGATGGGGATGATTTCAACAAGAATTTGATCCCCGAAATTTCCCTCACCCTCGACAATTACTGTATATCTATGTACAAATGTACAAGTACACGCAACGCCACCTTCGCTCATATGGCTGTTTGGTTATTGTAACTATCTTGTCAAAATGTGAGTGGTGATTCGGTTGATTGTCAACAACATTATCATCTCTTGCGTTTTGAACAATCTCCATGTTTTTACAAGCGAGATTTGGTTAGAAGAGTTCTTTCATTAAAAAAACAGCTTTGGCACCGAAATTGATGATCACTCGACTTAATCATAGAACTAGGACATTCCTGTGTGCCATTTAAATCCATCCCTTCTCCTTTCCCCTTTGGTGACGACTCCTCTCGGGAGATGAGCAGCTCGATCCTCGATATTTCAGACAAGCAACTCGTGCTAATTGCTGAAAATATGTCAAAAACCGATTGAGTTCGCCCCTCAAACACGTTGTTGACATTTGAAGGAATCCATTCCTTCACGGAACATGGCGACGAGAAGAATTGGAGACGGGCGAAAGAAGCATCGTCGTCGTCTCCGTCTCCAAACTTCAGTCGGACGCCATGTATCGTCGTTATCCACTCACCCCTTGGAATTACGCCCCGAGTAACTCAATCTGATGCTTTATTATGATGTTTCAGATCGACTAGGAGGACTCACGTCAATCATGGAGGTAAGTTTTGGCTAATTATTGCTTACAGAAGACTGTTTGTCTTATACGGGATATTTTCTTATTAGATGATGACTCAATCGCATGCATCTCACGTCATTCATAAGGACATCTTTCTCAATGGCCAATTGCAAAGTCGCCAACCCACGCCTCCGGCCCTTCTGCCTCATCCGCATACAAATGGAGGTCCACTTCCAGCCACATCCTTGGCCTTGAATGGCGATGACCATATGCAATATCATCCTCATACGTCCATGGTCCTGGACCACCACCATCACCAGGGATATCCATGCAACAATGTTTACATGATCCCGGGACACGAGATTACTCACGATGTGGAGACGCTGGCTAGCAATACCGTATCTGAGTTGGTCTCGCTACAGAGTCTGAATGGCGGTCACGGAGTATACGATGAGACGTCATTCGTGCCCCAAGAGCACGATATTCTGTCTCAAAGTGTCTCCATTGCATTGGGCAACCAAATGGGTCTGGATCAGAATGGAAACTTGGGCGGAGGTGAAGACTACCACGCCCATGAAGCAGTCCAAGGTTGGGACCTAAAGTACGAACAACCCGTAGAGACCAGTTCGGCTTACATCGGTGCCTACCACACTTCGGCCTCCTACACTAATCCCGGTATTCCCGGCGAGGTTATGGATTCCTCGTCCCTAGTCACCTCATCCATCCAGATGCAATCCGAATTCGATTGCCCAGTCTCGTATATGACCATCGGAGATGTCACCTCTTCCTCATCCGGAGGCGATCCAAACTTCCACCAGATGCCTCATGCTCAAGATTCTGGTAAATGGAGAGAGAACACTCATATGTTAATTGGCCTGCAAATGATGAGGAATACTCCCCCTTTCAATTAAACGCTAAACGATAGACTAGTGCTTGGGTAGTGCGTAGTTCCATTGGTGGTGATAGTGCATTGTTGTTGTTGTTGTTGTTGTGCTCAGTTCGTTTGACTTCAACGCCTATTATCCAACTTTTGAGGGAAGAATTCCGAACAAGTTCAGTGTGCATAGGAGGTGTTGGATTACATGATCTGAACGAGCTTTGAAACGAGAACACAAAATATGCAAAAAAAAGCGTTAATATGGCCATCTCAAGCCAAGTTTTTTTTGGTCATCCCTCAGCGTTTGTGGCAATCATGAAACATTTCACAATAGGGTGGCTTTTTCATATGTTTCAAAGGCCTTGCAAAATCTTGGATTGGCTTTCTTAGGGTAGTAGCATTGAGTGTCCACCACCCTGCAAAATGTAAATAGTGCTTTACAACCCGATGCTTGAAAAATTGCCGTTGTAATGCGTATCGCCCAAATCACGAGAGCGTCAGCCCTGAAATTGGATCACGCTCGAGGGCTGAAAAATTATTACTTTGTCACTTTCAAACAGCAACCAACAAGAACAGTAAGGGGAAGAAAATAATCCAACTGACCATGAATACATTTCCTTGGAAACTTGTCGCGTCATGGGCCTTTTTGACCTGATTTCTTATTCATGGCGATCATTTCCTCTCTTTCTAGACCCGTTTCTCACGTCCGTGAATGAATTTGGCGAACCGGTGGCTGTTATTCAAATCCAAGCCAATGGGGGCGTTTCTGGATCCCCAGTGTTGATTCCCAACGTCCCGGGTTTGGACGATCTGACACCTGAGCCTCAATACACTCTCAATGGGTATAATGAACGACTCACCTCGATTTCGTCTTCCAAAAAAATGAAGTTGTAAAACTATCTCACATTTCTCCAGGATGTCTTCCGAACAATCTAGCTCAAATGAGCTTTCCTTGCCGAGGAGCTCTTCTTCCAACTATATGTTTTCCACCATGGCCTCTCCGACGACCGGAGTGTCCCCAATGCCTGTTTACCAAACCTCGATGGACTCAAGACGAGCATCCATCTATGACACTGAGACTCCCGATGCGTCCAGAAGATCTGCAAGATCGTCGACAAGCAACGGTTTGACTGGAGTCAAAACTGGAGTCAAGAAACCAGTGGTAGAGTTGGATGTTAAATATGGAATTAAGGCGCTCAAGCTAATCAGCTATGTTTCTTTTTTAGAACCGAGGAGCTCGGTTAAGTAAGGACACTTGTTGTGCCAATTGTAGTACTCAAACTACCTCGCTCTGGCGGAGGAACAGCAATGGCTCCCCTGTATGTAATGCGTGCGGATTGTATTGGAAGCTCCATGGGATTCAAAGACCCGTGCACATGCGCAAAGATAAAGTATGCAACCGCAACCGCAAGGATATGGCTAGCTCAGATGCCAAGCCCAAGAAGCCCAAGAAGCCCTTACCTCCAACTCACAAAAGGGCACCATTAAAAGGTAAAGAGAACAGCTTGTCGACGACAATCGGCTCGGTATTCTCGTCCTCGTCCGCGTCCAGTGTCTGTCCGTCCATCCTTCCCACGTCCACTTTGTGTGCTTTCCCATCTGCCCCGCTTGAGCATAGCTTCAAATTCTTGCAGACCTGTGAATGAATGACAAGCACTCAATCCATTCAACTAGACATTCTCTCCTCTCAAGCCGATGTCGCCATGGGCAATGGCTACTTCATGAAATCGCCGCCAGAAATCCCTCACCTCGACTCAGTTGCCACTAGTCCGCAGCTGACGAACGAGGACGAATCGGAAAGGAAAGACGAACCCTTTCCGCATGCTCATTACCTTTCCGCTAAAGAAGAGGCTGATGAATCTCAAGTTAAGACATCTGAACACTTGTCCGTCTCTAGACTGATGGAAAGTGGTTTTCGGCCTTCCCAAATCAATTACTCGCTTCTCCAGCTTCCCATGTCTCATCGAGGTGGAAACAAACGAAGACAGCAAACCAACGGCAACACTGCCGGCAAATGAATGAATGGCCTTACGGGTTCCCAAGAGCAACACAACAAACTGAAGCCTTTCTTCTTCACACTCGTTTCCAATATTCGCATGGGCATTGTTATCCAATCCAAAGATTCCAGCAATTGTAAAGAAGTTACCATTTGTGTTCACATTCTGTTGATATATACAGTATTTATAACGATCGATCTCCATTCTGGCCTCGTGGTAAGAAAACAATTAACTTTTAAGCCAAAACATGCTTGATAATATTATACGTAACTTAGAGGCATTTATCCATATTTATATTGAATGGATTTTTAGAAAATCAAAATAACAACTCTGGCTACTGATGGTGCAAATGGTTTGCCTAGAAGTGTAATGGGCCAAGACTCTTTGGTCTGGGTTGGGCTAAGAGCTATGTGGCTCATTACGGGCAGACCTGGGTTGACAGTTTTTGAATGATGGGTTGGGCTGGGTTAATCTTTTTCCGCTTTAGGGCCTAGCTTGGTGAATGGGTTTCAAATTTCAAGCCATATCCGGGTTGGGACAAATCCGGACTGGACCAAATCCTGGTTGGACCAGGTCTGAGTTGGGCTATGTTTGGGTGCCGGGTTTAAATCTGAATCGTTGTTAGGGTCTCGAAAACGTGAACGTAAGCCCCATTTTAGACCAAATAACAGAGGAACAGCCAAAATGTTGATTGCAAGTGACCTTTATTGGGCACACATGATAAGCTATAGTTTTGCTTTGCCTTTTAATGACAGACAAAAGTTAACTTGAGCTGGGTAAAGCTCCGTCTGGTATTATAAGCCAAAAGGTATTTACTTTGTAAGATTATCTCTAGGGCCGGTCAAAACTGGCATCATGCAAATTGTGCACATTTTGCAAATAAATGCATGTCTCAGAATTTTCTGCAAATTTATCGCATGTGCAAATTTTGCAATGTTTTTTAGCAATATTGACATGTTTCTGCCATTTGTTATGCAATTTCAGTCACTTCATCGCAAAAATATCAATATTTCTGGAATCATGATTTTTTTATTTTTATTTTACATTAGATTCTTATCCACTGAGATCCTTGTGAGATTTAAAGTTTTTCTCATATTTTCTAGACATATGTTTTACATGAAAATGCAAAATAGGTTACAGGTAGTATATTAACAACCGCCTGCATTTATATTCCATCCATCCATTTTGAATAGCGGTCTCTTTTACCATTGCAATTTTTGGAGATACATTACATTTAAGGTTGGAACGCACCTTGTTTGTGCTATATAGTTCTTCTTGAAAAGTCAGACACATCTTAACATGCTTCCATAGGGTATAAGTAAATGTTCAGGAGATGGACGGTTCATTTGAAAAATTGGCCTTCAGTCTAAACATGAAATGAAACTTAACCTTAAAGACAAAGTTGTTGTGTAATAGCTTCACTGTGACATTATCAATATGCTGTTGCAGAACTCAAGTAACTTTTTGTCAGGGCAGTAGTAACGAAATTACAAGGAACGAAATTGCAACAACTCGTTCCTCTTTTCGAAAAAGGAACTGTAATCCCATTACAATCTAAAATGCTGCAATTTTAGAGCCTTAAAAATTACTCGTTACTAGTTCCTTTTTTCACGCCTTAGAGTGGCATTCAATTTTTCGTTCTTCTCTTGGCAACTAAGGAAACTTGAAGCTTTTTGGGCAATCTTAAGAGGAATATTCATTTTCATATATCCTAAACATGGAAGCTCAGGGCTGAAAGTTGAGCTTGCTTTTAACAACAACGATTGTATTTGTGGTTTTAAATGTTGTAACATGTGCACTTTTTTATCGTTTGTATTTCCTCATTCAAATTCCGTTGAACTTAGAGACCTATTCCACACCTATCCCATATTGAGTATGTTGCACCAAATTTCTCAATTTTCCCTATATCCATCCATGACTTTATTCTACCATCATTATTTGAAATCAGGAAAAGATGTCAATCTTAGATGTGAAATATCTAAGTATTACGTACTCCACAAGAAGGTAAAACATAAAGTTATTTTTTGTGGACCTCCTTACCGCTACTGGGATTGGAATCCCAGCACTTCAGGACGAAAAAATGTAGTCAAAAACTTGTCCATGTCTGACTTAAATCCTGCTACTGGATCAACGCCTTCATACGCCCTTCGAATATTTGAAGGCAGCAAATCGAACAATGAAGGAGCCCGAGAAAGAAGGGAAGTGGACTTCATTGTTCGAATTAGTATGGATTCTCGAGGACTTGAAGGTGCTCTCAAAAGGCACAAAATCCCCTATGGTCGCTGCATTTGACCCTAAAACCTGGTTTGGGACAAACCTCATGAATGCTTGTGAAGACGTACAGTATCAGATACCTTTCGTAACTTCTCTGAACACTGTACAGTCCCAACTTTTTTAGTCTTTCCCAATACGAGAGCTCTCTCATTCCTGTAATGTCCCTATAGGCCTAGTGAAACGTGTTTGGACTGGGTCGACGTTTTGAAAACCTGCTGAACTTATTGGAGCCCAAATGGAAGAGGAGAGATTTTCGACAGTAAGGGGCTGGGTGTACGCTATGTTCTAAGCATGCTCTTCAATATTTTAGATTACTGTCTATATCATTAAGTAGCACAACAACGGCATGACCTGCGGTCATGATTTCAGACAGTAAGGGGGTGGGTTACGCTATGTTCTAGCATGCTCTCAATATTTTAGATTACTGCCTATATCTTTAAGTAGTACAACAACGGCATGACCTGCGGCATGATGCTGGTCATGATTTCAGACGTAAGGGGGTGGGTGGTACGCTATGTTCTAAGCATGCTCATATTTTAGAATTACTTCTATATCTTTAAAGTAGTACAACAACGTCATGACCTGCGATCATGATTTCAGACAGTAAGGGGGTGGGTGTAAGTTATGTTCTATACATGCCTCAATATTTCGCGATTACTGCCTATAACTTTAAGTAGCACAACAACGTCATGCTCTGGGTTTCAGAGTACGGGGGGTGTTACGCTATGTTCTAGCATGCTCTCAATATTTTAGATTACTGTCTATATCTTTAAGTAGTACAACAACGGCATGACCTGCGGCATGACCTGCGGTCAATGATTTCAGACAGTAAGGGGGGTGGGTGTACGCTATGTTCTAAGCATGCTCTCAATATTTTAGATTACTATCTATATCTTTAAGTAGTACAACAACGTCATGACCTGCGATCATGATTTCAGACAGTAAGGGGGGTGGGTGTACGCTATGTTCTAAGCATGCCTCAATATTTCAGATTACTGTCTATATCTTTAAGTAGTACAACAACGGCATGACCTGCGGATGCTGCGGTCATGATTTCAGACAGTAAGGGGGGTGGGTGTACGCTATGTTCTAAGCATGCTCTCAATATTTAGATACTATCTATATCTTTAAGTAGTACAACAACGTCATGACCTGCGATCATGATTTCAGACAGTAAGGGGGGTGGGTGTAAGTTATGTTTATTCCATGCCCTCAATATTTCCGATTACGCTATGCCTTTAAGTAGCACAACAACGGCATGACCTGCGGTCATGATTTCAGACAGTAAGGGGGGTTGGGTGTACGCTATGTTCTAGAGCTGCTCAATATTTTGATTACTGTCTATATCTTTAAGTAGTACAACAACGGCATGACCTGCGGATGCTGCGTCATGATTTCAGACAGTAAGGGGGGGTGGCTGTAAGCTATGTTTTACATGCCTCAATATTTCCGATTACTGCTATAACTTTAAGTAGTACAACAACGGCATGACCTGCGGTCATGATTTCAGACAGTAAGGGGGTGGCTGTACGCTATGTTCTAAGCATGGTCTCAATATTTCCGATTACTGCCTATAACTTAAGTAGTCAACAACGGCATGACCTGGGTCATGATTTCAGACAGTAAGGGGGGTGGCTGTACCTATGTTCTAAGCATGGTCTCAATATTTCGATTACTGCCTATAACTTTAAGTAGTACAACAACGGCATGACCTGCGGTCATGATTTCAGACAGTAAGGGGGGTGGGTGTAAGTTATGTTCTATACATGCCCTCAATATTTCCGATTACTGCCTATACTTTTAAGTAGACACAACAACGGCATGACCTGCGGTCATGATTTCAGACAGTGGGGGGTGGGTGTACACTATGTTCTAAGTATGCCCTCAATATTTTAGATTACTGTCAATAACTTTAAGTAGTACAACAACGGCATGACCTGCGGTCATGATTTCAGACAGTAAGGGGGTACATGCCCTCAATATTTGCGATAACTGCCTATAACTTTAATTGCTACCACAGCGGCATGATCTGAGGTCAAGATTCAGACAGTAGGGGGCAATGGATGTACTCATCCTAAGCATGCTCTCGGCAATATACTTCAGTATTTTAAGCGTGGGTATCACCAATGTCTCCCATAGAGTTTAACCACTACAATGTGTGAACCACACTTTGAGCTGGACACGTTGTGTTTCCTCACTTGCACGACATTTTCACATTTCATAGACCGAGGCTCTTCCTCTGATCACAATTGGAAGTTGAGAATCAGGTCTAGGGACGTCAACCCATGACATGACTTCCAGGAGAGAGAGAGAGAAGGGCTCATGTGTAGCTCATGATATGTCGAAGTTTTTTGAATGTATTCATATGAAATTGGGAGTCCTACTTTTGGTGACTACAGCAAATGTACCTCGAAATGGACCCATTTCGGGCTACGAAGCCCCGATTTTCAAAAACGAACCGTTCATTTCATAACTCTTTTTATTTCCAACACAAATTATTTTCTGCAAGTGTCTGTGGAACACATGGTTTGGGCGTGGAAAGTGCAAATCACATGGCATTCATGGCACTGCGTCACTCCCATTGGCTTGCTCGATGGACCATTTCCGCTCCAGTGGTTTGATTGCCCCTACCGAGCTATACACGAAGGGCCATTTTCGCCACCATGCATGGATTGAAAGATTTGAAAAACTGTAATCCGCTTGCAATGTTAATTCAAGACATTTTCGTTTTGTGTAGTTTTCTGGCAGAGGCCGGTGGGGGCGTGGTTGGGGCCAACGTGTTTGTTTTGATCCTCCCACCCCCAGTATAGAGCGTTTGGACTTTTCCGACGCGCGGATGGGAACTTTGGCTTGGCCACACGGCCACACTATGGAAGCTATGGACTCCAAATTGGCCGCCTTTGGCGGGCCACTCATCCGACTGTGTGCTGTATTGATTTAAAGTCATTCTATTACCGCCATTGGCCGTGAAAGCATTCGGCCAAAGGCGGGTCTGTTACAAGAGGCCCGGTTGGGGCGTGGTTGGGGCCAACGGTGTTTGTTTTGATCCACCCCCCCCCCCCAGTAGATAGAGCGTAGTAGGCATACACGAACGACCGATTGGGCAAAAGTGGGCGGATTTGCAAATTTTTGGTGTCGAATCGACTCTACTCGTCGAGCCTAGGCCTTTTGGTTTTCTTCACTTGTGGCTCAGACCGCCCTTGGGGGCGTATTTTGAGCCAAACGTGGGTGCACGCATGTGTAAGAGTGTAGGCCATACACGAACGATGGACGTGTTTCAACTTTGCACGGGGCCTCACCCCAACGGTGGACCGTTCGCCCGGCCCGCAGGCGCGTTTCGCGGCGAACCATCGGGCTTGGTACCTTGAAATTTCAACTCATTCTATTTTTACATTTGGCCGTAAAAGGCACTCGTGGTGGGGCTGGTCTGATTTCAATTTGAAAAGTGCCGATTTTTCCCCGCGCCTTTTGGGGCGGTTGTGGGCGTTTGATCGATTTGAAATTTTTGATATGATACTATGCTCGTCAAGGCGGTCATTTTGGTATCCTCGGATTTTCGATCGGTGGGCGGGTTTCTCATTTGTGGTCCGAGCCCAACACAGCAATCCAGAAAAGGGAGGGAACTTGACGAAAATGAAGTCGATTTCCACGGGCGAAATTAAAACGCCTATAACGGCCAACGGCACGGGCTACACGCTTGAAATATAGCCACGAACATCCGCATCCATTGTGGGCGTGTCGTGTTAAAATTTCATCCCATTCGGTTCGGTGCGAGCGGAGATCCTTCGCCCGTTTTGACGCCAAAAACCAATCACGGGCGCGTGCGGGCGGACACTTGGGGGCTCTCTGGACGGCCCTGCAGGCCTGGAATCGCGATAATGGTTTTTACAACGGGGTTGGCCCGTTCATCGGTGAGCCCGCCAGTGCCCTTGAACCGTCGGTCCGAAGCCCGGGGCCGGCGTGACAGGAGCGCTACTAAACGTGCCCGATGCGGGCGAACGGACTAATTAACCCGCCATTTTAAACCCCCTAACTTCAAGTTGGGCCTGGACACGTTTTTTCATTTTTGTGTATCACGCCCCGCGACACGCCCAACCCGAACGTAATCGTGTTCGAAAACTTTAAACGGGCGTAACTTTGCTCGTGGGCGGGGCTGCGTCCCCAAAATCTGATACAATTTTGGGGCGGGGCTAACTTGGACCTCCCCTAAATTTCAAGTCTTCCTCCCCCCGGGAACCCGCTCAAAAAAGGCGCCGTTAATGCTTCACTATTTTTATTATAATAAGGAGAGAAAAAAAAAACAATTGCACGTTCAAATATAGCACCTTTAAGGGCCTCTCTTTTGACGGACCAAGTTCACAAGATCTTGGACCATCCTCTGTGTGATGTTCTAGCGAAATAATAATCCCAAGCAAGGCGAGTAGGAAAATTCAACCGGCGTTATTTATTGCTGGCACATCGAAGATCAAGTTCCAAAATCAAAGATTGCGTGAACAAACAGTAATAAGTAAAAGTGAGTGAGTGTAACACTCTCCAACCGTAAAAAATCTCTCGTATCAACAAACCTATGTTCTACTGGAGGCAAGAGCATGGTCTAATGGAGTGTTGGGTTCGGGAAATGGGTTGGGCAGCTACATTTGAATGGGAACGTATTTGGGAATAGGGATGGGGCAAGGAATATTCGGGAGGAGAGTGTTTATAGGGATAGGGGTGGATTGGGTATTTGACGGAAGAGGAGGGAATTGGGAGAGAGAATGGGAGGTGGGAGGAGAGGGAGGGAGCAAGCGGAACGGGTTAAGGAAGTGGGGTGGGGTAGGATTAGGTATAGGAATAGGGTCAGCTCTATAACTATGAGACTGAACTTGTCTGTACCTTTGCTTCCTCTGCGTCCCTTCTACGTGGACAGAGGTACGTACACCGCACATTTAAGCACGTCTTGAGTCTCATGGACTGACGGCACATGTACGGGTGAAAAAAAGGACAATCTAGCTTTGAACATCCCTTCTTCCTATTGTACTTCTCAAGGCCGTACTTGAGAAACTTTTGACACATTTAGGGTGGTCAAACTGACAGCCTTTATCTTGATCAGGTCAAACTGCTTTCGATGATTTTGACTTTTTGAATGTGCCTTTCGCCTCCCAAGTTTCAAATTTCAAGATGCATGAGGCATGTTTACCCTAAGATTAATGTTGTTAAAGTAGTTCAAATTAAGGAAAGAAATTATTATCCTATTATGCATTTCCATTGGCTTAGCCAAACGAGCATGGCCAAGAGTTGGAGTTTTGCAGCGCTTACTTACACGCATAAATAGAGCACATTGATCAATTCTACTTTTCAATTTTGGAGTCAAAATGGCAAAGCTGTTAGTAACAAAGTCGCATTTAAACAGGATTCAAGACTCTCCAGATCAGGTTTTACCCTGGCTAAGGATTCAAAGCTTGAGACCTCGGAGGCCCCTTTCCATCACTAATGCTAGGCAAATGAACATTTTCAATGCTCATTAGCATAACATGTTGGTAGGAAAACTTTGAATTTTAGGACTATTTAAAACAAAAATGAAACCATTGATTCAGGAAAAACTGGTTTTGATGAGGTAAAAACCTGAATGATTGGTCATTAAAATTTTATCAAAAAATAATTGCACCAAGCAACGCGCGTTACATTATTTGGTGAGTAACGATTGTGTAAGAAATCCTCTTTTTGGCCAAAAGAATTGTTATTGTAATCCGCTCCTTGCATTGGTAACGACGATTGTCCTGCTTTTTGTCATACAATAATAAGGATACGTACAGATGCTGATCTAGCAGATTGGTCTGAGAGGAGCGTGAAAATGCAAGAATATTCTCCCAAGTTTGTCTGTTTGTTAAAAAGTCAATTGGCAGCTCTCTCACTTGGCCTTCCATCTGAATGATTGTTGTTCCAATCGGGGATATTCCCGCTTTGTCGTAATAGCCAACATTAATTATTATCTCACAATCGAGAATGGCCACAGGTTGCCCATTTCAGTTGTCAAAGTACCAACTCATGTTTAAATTTAGATGCTGCAAAGAAGCAGGAAGTTAAAAGTGCCATCTTTTAAGAATTGATCTACATGATGTGATTGATTTACCATTCAGAACGCCAGTCGTTTCAGAGGCACGTCTGATAAAGAAGTATTGAGTAATTCGTTCGTAAGTAGCTACCTTGTAACTTCACAATTTCACAAAAATGGTTTACCTTTTTATCTTATACTTACTCACTTTTTGTTATCTACCTTTTTCTATCTTTAATCAGAGATATGTTATAAAATAAAGGATAAATCCTTAGATAAGCTGTGCCATGAGCGTTGAATGTCTTTTTCAGCTTCCAGAATGAACCTTTCATGAGGGCTCTTCACAACGGTGCAAAACACATTCAGCTGTCCCATTTTCACCGAATAAGTTTCTGTGTTTCGACAACGTGTCTCACCTTGATTGGAACACATGTAACGATTCAGAGTAGTGATGGGGGAAGCATTTGTACGAATATATTACTCGTAGACCTTTCCAGAAAAACGAAGACCAGTAACACAACGCAGTACAAAGAACAGGTGATGCATAAAAATAAGGGCATATCAACGTTCTCATCAGAATGGTTGATGGATCGCCTATGCCAGGAGGAAGTCTCTGATTGCTGACATAATGCTTTCCATACCACTATATTTCATTTGAGCGTCCATCTAGGTTTCTCGAGAAGTTTTTCCATTCTAATAAGGTCACTTACTTAATGACTTATTATATGGCATTGACACCAGAACTTGGAGTGCTAGCTTTCCAAGTTTGTGCTGGGAATGAAATCTTTTATAGACAACTTTGTATTGTCTGGTCCAGCACAAGTCTGCAAAATCACTTGGTCGCCGATTCACAAGTTTCCTGTTTTAATTTATCTTATGGTTACAATTCGCGAAAAACATTGATGTAGGAAACGTTTTCTGTCGAGCTCCAATGGGCCTTAATTGCTCTGGCGATGAGTAGTGCTTTGAATGGCCTGAGAAACATAAAAAGTGGTGGATGACATTTTGGTGTTTGGCTCCTCGTTTGCAGATATGTGTACCAGTGTCCGAGCTGTTTTGGAACGTTGTCGCGAACATAAACATTACTTTGTCCCCAAAAAGAAATTTGTGTTTTAGTAAGCGTGGACACGACTTATGTGGGTTCAAGATCCGTTCTGATGGGATTCAACCGTACGCGGCAAAGTTGGCCGCGATCCGTGAATTCCCAAAGCCAAGCAATGGAGACTGATCTCCGTTCATTTTTTGGCCTCGTGAACCAGTTGGGATCATTCTCGTCTAACGTGACCAAGGCCGTGTTGCCTTGCATCCTTTGCTTTCGACCAAGAACACTTTTGTATGGTTGAAAGATGTTCACTGATCCTGCATTTGAAAAGGCACGCCGAATCCTTTCGTCTACTCCAGTGTTGGCCCATTTTAATCCTGTCCTGCCCATTAAGTTATTGACAGATGCATCCCGTTTGCAAGGCCTCGGTTTTGTATTGTTGCAAAAAACACGGTACGGAATGGAGGATGATCCAAGGTGGTTCGCGGTTTGTGTCAGACACTGAATCTCGTTATGCCGTTTGTGAATTAGAACTGTTGGCCATCGTTTGGGCAGTTCAAAAATGTCGTCTCTACCTGCTTGGCGCCGAACGATTCACAGTGGTGACAGATCATAAGCCGCTGATATCGATCATTAATGGATTTTCTGTGGATGCCATAGAAATTTGCCGCTCCAAAGGTTGAAAGAGAAACTGGCCGCCTATGTTTTCACCTTGGAATGGTCCAAGGGAAGTCCACTGCATTAACGAAGCGTTGAGCCGGGCTCCGTCGAAGATCCCATAGGTGGGAATGATGACAAGGATCCGGATTTACATGTTCAAGATGTGATCGTGAGCTCGATTCGGAGCTGTGACATCGATGTTGATCCCGCCCTAGCATTGTTCCGTCTGGCTGCTAAAAGTGATCAAAGTTATGTGGCCTTAAAAGACGCTCTTCAAGATAACCGTGTGACCAAATCCAACTTAGCTCAATGTGCTCGTCCTTTCTCCAAGATTTGGGATGATTTGACAATTGAAGATGACCTCATTATGTTGAATTGTTGGAAAATCATGGTTCCCCTCAATGCCCGCAAGGAGGTGCTTCGGCTTCGCCATTTGCCTCATCAGGGGATGACCCGCACCTACCACCGGGCCCGTAATCTGTTTAGTGGCCTGGGATAAAGAACAAGATCGAGGTCTTGGTCGAATCGTGTGAAACGTGTCAATTATACCGCCCTTCGTTGGCCAAGGCACCCAAGATGTCCGACTCGCCTCCCACAC